>NW_017306813.1:724283-731317 GCF_000935625.1 Nanorana parkeri
GGGGGGGGGCTCAGCTGTGGCTGAAGGGGGAGAATAGAGCAGTGGGAATGTGAGGAACGTCACACGAATCTGCCCGTCACTCAGCGCTTCTATTTTACTGGCAGACTTCAAGGCCCCTTTCGCCGTTTTATATTGGATTACCTTAGATTCCTAGACTGTCTATACTTGGGGGGAAATGGCTTAATTGATTCAGGTCATATACTCGGCTGTCACCATCGCACCATCTGTACAGTGAGAAAATTCCCATCTGTACTTGACTTTTGATTGCATGAATTCCTAGGAGGACGAGGTGGGGGTCTGAAGAAAAGTGTGGGGCTCCGTTCCAGCAAATACGTGGACTGCAATATGATTAGGGTTATACGCCGGGGACATCACCTCCACCACTGTGCGATCAATATTAAATACAGGACTATTTAAAGAAAATTACAATTTAATAGATATAAAAAGTGTGAAAGAAACAGACCAAATATATTAGCTAGGAGACACTGTTTGATGGATATTTTCCTTTACGGTCCCTGAGTAAGTACATGGGCAAGGGGAACACTACTGACTGCTGGGGCCCAAAGGCTGCATAGTAAGTACCAGAGGGGCTCAGGTTGGGCACAAGGGTTCTAAACCTCCCTTGCTCTCCTTACTACTTGCTCTGGCATCTGTCAAATTGACAGGAAGTGGAGAGATTGTTAGACAGAAGAACAGAGGAAAAAGAAGTAGAAAATTAGGATCACCAGCACTCAGGAGATGACGTTCAAAACTTTAGTGTTCATTTATTCAAATACATTGTCACATGTATCGCATAGCCTACGTTTCAGGGCAGCAGAGGGTCACTATTTTGGCCTGATGAAGGGACCCTCTGCGGCCCCAAAATGTTGGCTATGTGTTACATGTGACGATGTATTTGAATAAATGAACACTAAAGTTTTGAACGTCATCTCCTGAATGCTGGTGATCCTCATTTTCTACTGATTGATGTATACGGCGCCATCCGTGATTATCACTACAAGCACCATCATTGGTATTGGTCCTAGGTGCTGCAAGGAGTGCAGGGGGACATATCAATATACCAAGCTGAGGAAACATAGGACCCACCCCCCCAAAAAAAAAGAATACCTTTAGGACTCATTTACACTTGTGCATGGAGAAGACAATAATTGCAAACAACACATGGCAATGCCCCTGCTCTTTGTGGATTGTGTTATAATTCATCGCGAATGATACCCCAAAGGACTGTCCAACACACCACAGCGCACCACAACCGAAATACCATGAGCTGGGGTGTGCTGCCTTTATTAGAAAAAATCATGCATGTTTTTTCATCCGTTGTGGTGCATTGCCAACCCATTCATTATGGCCGCAATGCAACGCCCATTAATGCGTGCCATAACGCTTGTGCAATAACACACCTCAACTATCACCAAGTGTGAACGGGCCCTTAAGGTGAACTGTTGCTAAAAAACTTGTCCAACAGCCTGCACAGCCAGACACAGCTCTGATGAAGAGGAATGACCCCTGAAATGGACACTTCCAGAAGAGCTGATCTCCGGTACTGAGTGGTTCCTCCAGCTGACCCCTAACACTGCATCCTGGAGTGATGGAAATTCTTGTGGTTCACCTAACTTGCGGCTGGTAGATTGCATAGTTTCTGCTGATTGTATGTGCAATTTGCAGAGAATGGAAAGTGGTTGAAATTGGAGTGACATTTGACAAGTGATGGCCAGCTTTAAAGTTGCAATACAAGGTATCAATATACTCTATATTGTCCATGCCAGAACTATCAAGTTGGGCTAATGTTCACACCGGTTTCTGATCCAGATCTGGCCCGGAAAATGGTGTGAACCTGCCCGCAGTTCCAGTGCATTTCAGACCAGACAAAATGAGACATGCAGTATTTTTCTGGTCTGGAACGGACTACGCTGGTGTGAACAGAGGGCCCATTCACACCACATCATCTCCAGACCAGACTAGATTGTTTCGAGACCCAAAATGCATCCTAATGTATCCCTATGCTATTTCTGGCCTCTGTTCACACCAGCGCAGTCCCTTTCAAACCAGACCAGAAAAATACTGCATGTCTCATTTTGTCTGGTCTGGAATGCACTGGAACTGCAGGCAGGTTCACACCATTTTCCGGACCAGATCTGGACTGGAAAATGGTGTGAACCTGCCAAGAGGCCAGAAATAGCATAGGGATACATTAGGATGCATTTTGGGTCCGGAAACCGTCTGGTCTGGAGATGGCCTGGATGTGGTGTGAATGGACCAAGGGTTACAAATCAGACCCGGGTGATACAGTCCAAAGCGCACTCAGTGGTCATATGACCCATTATAGATTCTGTTTCAATAAATGATGAGAGATGAACAAATGGCCTGAAAACTATGACACAAGTAAAACGCTAGATATGATGATATGAATGGGGTCTAGTGACAAGCATATTAATCTAAAATATGTACAAATGTATTTATTATAAAAGGATGCCTGTAAAACGGCATGAGGTTAAAGATGAGCAAGTGCACAATGGCACCGGAGAATGATTGATGGGCTCTGAAACAAAGGCTGGGGCCACATCCAGGAGGCTTGGCATTGTACACAGAGCCAGCATCTTTACATCCCATTATCATTACAATCCGTGCCAGCCTCAATCAATTATGTCTATTAATACATTCAACATGAGGGGGGCAAAGCAACATGCATCCGTCATTCATATGGATAATGGATCACGAAATGGCAGGAAGGCTTTGGGATTTTAATAATTTGTTTAATTCGCTCAGATCCTTAAAGTAAACTCCAGTTTCTGCAGCAATAAAAAAAATCAATGGCTATGTGTGAAGAAAAAAAAAGCTGCAATACTCTATAATCCGGCGCTGAAGCACACGGTAGGACTGCTCCATGATGGTTCCGCTGGTTATACATCTTCCACACAGCCGTACGCAGGGCAAATTCCATTTATGTGGCATTCCTGGCACTAGACGGAGCAGAAGAGTATAGGCAGAAATGTCATGTGAGCTGGGCAGAAGACGTATAAATCTGCTATCCAACTCAATCCATCTAGAGCTATCCAACTCACTTCCTGTGGGTCCACGCTGTCATAGACAATCCCCCTGGGAGCACATCATCATGCAGCCTGGGCTCAAAGTACTCCTGGACTACGTGCCACAGGGAGGGACTGCTCAACTACCCCTACAAGTCCCATAGGCTACTAATACACTAAGGGTCAGTTCTGTGCAAGGCCATATAACCCAATAGGCACAGTACAAAACCTACAACTGTCAGCCATGCGCCAGTTTTGCTGGGGGGTATAAAGCCGACCATACACACTGCAAAACGAGTTTATAATTTCCTGTGTCAATGGGCTTTTGTTAGAATCAGAACGGATTCCCACCACATTCAAGTCAATGGGAACCCAAAAGCAGTTTGCAGCTTGGAAGGAGGTCAAATGTACTTGTCCGATCTCTAAATGAAGCACCTGGAAGCTTCATTTGCCCATTGATGCAAACCCTTACAGCAGGGCTAAGCATATCCCAGGAGCCAAGTCGCCGATGCTCCTTAAAAATGGTGGTGCCTATCTTTTGAGGTATTCCCCAGTTGGGGTCATTGGAGCTGGCTCCCAAAAAATCCTGCTGGCTTCTGCATTGGACAGACTGGATCCTGAATCCCAAAATAGTTTGTTCACCCCTGACTTAGATACAGGGAATGCACAATCAGATTGTAGGTGTATTGCCAGTTTTAGAAGGTCAAGGATACAGATTGGATGCAGATATTCTAGCTGTATTTTAAAGATGCCCTGTCACCAGCCCATTCATTGCAACAAAAATCTTCCCCTAAGACTATAGGTGCATTAAATGTTTTTTATGCATGCCATTTACCTGTAAAAGCCTTGCTTGTGTAGACATCCAAATGGCCTGAGACTGCCTGGAACCGCCATATTGGGTAGGATGTCAGCTGCCGCATCAGACTCAGATCAATCACTTAATTGTAGTGCTTGCAGCATTTGATCGCACTGGACCGGACCACAGGCATAAAGTGCCTTGCGATCCCGTGTGGCCGATCGCCTTGTGGCCGGAGGGGGTGTCTAAGGTGCCATTCATTTCAATTGCCTGCCACGACCACTCCTGCCCCACAAAAAAGTGAGCCGGCCGCAATGCGAGGCAGTGCGTTCTGGCCAGGATAGGGCCGGAACGCACTGCATCTGGTGTGAATGGGCCCTAAAAAGGTGACCTCCGAAGCCAGTGTTTTCACCATCAGACATAACCCAGTACCGCACTCCCTCTGCTTCAGTCACTGGTTGCTAGGACTGTTGCCTTCCTAGCAAACAATGATGTCAGGCACGCAGGGCCAGCTCCTCAGCCATAAGTAATAGCTGTACAGCCACCCAGATCACTTGTACTAGTCCACTATTGTGCCGTCTCCCCCCGTATTGGTTTTCAGGTCCCCTGCTACTCTTGGGGGCCCTGGGACCATGGCAAAAAAAAATGTTACAAAAAGATAAAAAGTAAAAAATAAAAAACATTTAAAAATAAATAAATGTAAAACCAACCCTGCCATGAACAAATTAACATGTGCACTTAAAGTAGTATTAAGGTCTGGGCGTTTTTTTATGCATTAAGGTAAAAACGTCAAGCCATAGGTTCCGTCTGCCATCAAAGAGGGAAGGGGCGTGGCCTGCCACAGGGCAGTGTGTGTGTCTATAGACGTACACAGCCACTACGCGCACGAGCGCCTCCATTAGAATGATGGTGGCACCCGTGCAGGGGGCGGGGGGAAGAGCACTGCGGGGACCCACTAGAAAATGAGGAATTTAAAGATAAACAGCAACAGCCTTCACCAAAGGAGGATCTCCTTAAAAGGATAATTAAAGCCTCTGTCTAGCAAGCAGTAGATCTATGCAAAAAGTGTTTAAAAAAAACAAAAAAAAACCCTTTACAGAGGTTAACCAGTTGACATCCGCGGTGTTAAACCCCCTTCCCATCCAGGCCATTTTTCAGTATTCAGCGCTGCGGTACTTTGACTGACATTTATTCCGTCATGCAGCGCTGTACTGAAATGAATTTTATACCCTTTTTTGGGGACAGATAGAGCTTTCTTTTGGTGGTATTTATTCACCACTGGGGGTTTTATTTTTTTTACTATATTAAGGAAAAATTACCGAAATTTAAAAAAAAAACAGTTTCCCCTATATTAAATGATAAAACATTTATTATTACCCAATTTTTTGGTAAAATATAAAAGATGGGGTCACGTCGGGTAAAAAGACACTAAACATGTCAAGCCTTAAAATTGCGTGCGCGCGCGAAACCTCAAAAAACGATAATACCCAAAATTGGCCCTAGGCGACGCTTTAAAAGCTGTTACCGCTCATCAGTTTAGTGTTATCAGTGATTGATGGCCCTAAAATGATTGCTCTCACTGCGACGTTCGCGGCGATATGTAACATGTGTAGCGCAATTGTAATTTTTGCGCGCTGGGGCACCGGACGCGTATTTACGTTTATAGGCGCGTAAACGTGGGGGTGGGGGAGTTAAACATTTTGGGGGGGTTTTTTCCCCTTTTTTTATATGTGGCTTTTATTTTATTTTATTTTTTTATGTGTTACTTTTCTTTTTTTTTATTTATATTTTTTTTTTTGCACTTATTGTTATTGCTATTATATAGGGGGATAACAACCCCCTATATAATAGCAAAGGCACACTGACAGGTCCTCTTTATGGAGATATTAGGGGTCTCTAGGACCCCTAATATCACCTATGGACCCCAAAAGAAGCTGATAAAGCAGAGATCTGCTTTATCAGCTTCTTCTCTCTCCAGATGACTGACAGGTGAATGCGGAAGTGATGTAACACACATCACTTCTGCATTCACAGCCCGGACGGGGATCAGCAAGGAGCTGATCTCCCGTCCTCCTCCTCCTGACGCCCTCGGAGCCGGTCCCGGGATCCAAGATGGGGCAGCGGATCCCGGGAATCAAGGTGAGGGGTCAGGGGGGGAAACCGGAAGCGCCGACCGGACGCGGGGGGGCGTTGTGCCGCGAACGAGCACATATAGGCGATCGGCGGGCTATGGACCCGCTGATCGCCTATATGTGAAACACCCGGTAACGGGTGTGTTTAATCGTCGGGTCTTTTCTGCCCGTGCGTGCCCGCTAGGGGGCGCGCGCGAGCAGAAAAAAATTGCCGTCTGGAGACGGCAACCCGCAGATGCTGCAGTGCCGTCCGTCCGTTTTTTTACTACGGGCGGACGGCAAGAGGTTAATACTCACCTGTGTCTTCCCCACGTGCTACGGGACGAAAATGTGAAATCTCTCGGGCGGCTGCAAAGCATCTTGGGGCGGGCGCATGCGCAGTTCACATTTTCGGCCGGGCGAGGAGGAGAGACACAAGGTAAGTCTATGGACGCGTGCACCCGCATGCAGACACCGTGGGACAGAGCAGTCAGCGCTGGATCGGAGACCCGTCGCAGCGCTGGAGGGACAGATGAAAACATCAGGGAAGAAGATCGGATTTAGGCCCCCGTTCCCACTGCGCGATATGCAAATCGTGCGTTTGTCGCGCGATTTGCATATTGCGCAACATCGCGAGATTTGCCGCGCGATGTCGCGTTCAAGCTTGCATTGAGCAAGCTTGAATCGCGGCTAAATCCACTCCAAAAAGGGTCCTGCTGTAGCGACACACGACCCGCGACAGCAGGACCCTTTGCCCCATTGGATTGCATTGGAGCGCGGGGTATTACCGCGCGATAAATCGCTCAATGTGAACGGGGTCTAAGAGACATCATTTAAGGGAAGTGCTTTCATTAAGGCCCCATTCACACTAAGCGACACTTGCCTGGAGCGGATCCACGCGGCCGGGATAGCGCGACTGTTCAGGGCGACGTTAGCGCGACCTTCACCGCCGGGCTGCATGCACAAATAGAAAAATAGCGGGGAAAAAGGGTCCCGCAAAACCGACACGCGACAGCAACGAGCGACATTGAAAATCATTGGACGGCAACTTCTCGCGATATTGCGCGATTAAACGCCCAGTGTGAATGGGCACTAACACTT
>NW_017306813.1:731356-742732 GCF_000935625.1 Nanorana parkeri
TTAAGTAGGTAGGTGAGGGGTGCAGTAGCTGGGCCAGCACAGTAAGTAGACATTCCCAGAAGAACTGAGGGGTTTGACATACAAGGGGGGGGTGGGGCTGTTTTAGGGAATTAACTCTTCCAGAAGTAATCACATTTTCCAGCAAGTTCAGAGACACATTGCAAGGGAGTAACAATTGGTTATGGAAAGGAGAATGCAGCAAGTGAGCATGTAATACACGTGATGTTTCTGAACCCTAATTTGCATTTTTTTTGGTTGACAGGTTTTCTTTTAAACACGTAAACATTGTTTTTATAACGACATAATTGGCTTTGCTGTTTTTTAAACTGATCTGAAGTTGCGCTTCAATAAATGTTTCCGACATCTCTTACAGATGTTTAACTGTCCGAATCCACATAATATCACACAGCTGCCTCACACAAAAAACTCTAATATTGTTATGCTGATTATTTTTAAAATAGTAAATAATCGGAAGGACGTTCTATAAATAGTACAATAGTATCGAAGACGCTCGGTGACGTCTCTCAGAAAGCCACAGACAGGTGTCAGGAGGCGACCTGCCAAAACAAGTGACAGACCGTGACCAAGGTTCTCCTGCGTTTCCCTGCCAGGTACATGTAACCCACCAGTGCAGGACGTTCTGTACCTACCGCAGAACACAGGCGCACGACCAGGATGTGGCTGCTGCTGCAATTCTCCAAATGTACAACAACGCCAAGTACACGTGGTCCTGTGTTCACAAGGTGCAACTGATACACACAGCGGCTGCTGTACGAGTCTCTGGGAATAAAAAAGTGGCGGCCCCCCACTTCAAGGGTTAGGTGCTCATTTTGGTCTAGGGGCCAGAATAAAGAGTTACTTACCTGAGCCTCAATCCCTCAAGGATGCTTGACTGGTCCCCACAGCCTCTTCTCTCCTGGGCTCCATCAGTCTAAGGGCCCTGTCACACCGTCAAGAATGTGTTCCAGTGCGTGTGGCCTGTGGAACGCACAGGAAAGCAACCCAGCAGGCTCACTTCTGTTTTGGGGAGGGGCGTGACGGTGCATTGAACTCAATGGCGCCGCCACGTTAGTGCCTGCATTTCGGTCCAGTGTGATCTGCAAAAGATTCTGCATGCACTAATCTTTGCAGATCGCACTGGACCGGAACGCAGGCACTAATGTGCCACACGTTCAAGTGCCGGCGATTGCACCACCGGCGCGCGCGGAGTGCACTGGAACTGTGGGCAGGGTCACACCATTTTCCAGTGCAGATCTGGTCCAGAAAATGGTGTGAACCTGCCCGCAATTCCAGACCAGACAAAATGAGACCTGCAGTATTTTTTCTGGTATGGAACGGACTGCGCTGGTGTGAACAGAGCTCAGGAATAGCACAGGGATACATTAGGATGCATTTTGCATCCCGGAAACAATCTGGTCTGGTCTGAATGGACTGCGCTGGTGTGAACAGAGCTCAGAAACTTTGGGTCTGGAAACAATCTGGTCTGGTCTGGAATGGACTGCGCTGGTGTGAACAGAGCTCAGAAACTTTGGGTCTGGAAACAATCTGGTCTGGAGATGATCTGGATGTGGTGTGAATGGGCCCTTAACCATAACAGAAATATGAAAGAAGCAGCGTGTAGAAATGTGAAAACCTCATTGAATGTTATAAATTCTGCAAAAATTAGCTGAAATAAGTGTTCAGTGACAGAACACTTTCCCATTAAGCACCCGAAGTGGGAGGCCATGTTGCCAATGAGCAGAGCGTCACACTGACACAGGGACAATAGAACATGTGTTTTTACACTCCAGGAGAGTAGCTGGGCCGACGCTGGAACCACTTCAATTACAGAGAGAATCAGGTTTGCACATGAGTGTATGCGGACAATTAAGTCAGCCTGCAGGGACTCAATGCACACAGGGACCGGGTACCCCATCTGTCCACTCGCAGCAGTCTGGGAGGTCCGCGCTCACTGCGTTTTATTACCACAAAAGGGGGATTTTTAACATATGCAAATAGACTGGAATAGTTACTGAACATGCCTCGGATAAGGCCCGCGTTCCCATGGCAACCGCAGGGCACAACGCCTGTGTGAGCGCCCCTGGATTTCCATGGTCGGTTTAAAGAACTAAGAACTACAGAATCTACTTTATAAAATGTAAGTTGTGCTGACACCCGTGGACATTATTTATCATCACTAGGAACAGAGGTGGGCAACCCTCGGCCCTCCCAGCTGTGGTGAAACTACAGATCCCCTCCAGCAGTCATGTCTGTGGCTGTCAGAGACTTGCAATGCCTCATGGGATTTGTAGTTGCACCTCAGCTGGAGGGCTGGAGTTTGACATGAGCTCATCAGTCTGCTGCTTCTCCTTTCACTGTCCAGTCACAAGGTTCGGGTAGGAGACATTTAAATGTTACTCAACCACAACACAGAAAAATCGGCTTTCCTGCCCTGCCAGACAGAGCGGCTTCTCCCTCCCACTGCTGCAGTTTCCCATTCACTTATGGGCCCTCTACCTAACCAACCTTGGAACTGGACAGTAAAGAGATCTAGCACACTGATGAGATCATCTTTCTGCTCTCTCCTTCTACCAGCGTGTGCCTTGTTAGCACAAGGAGCCAGTTAGTTATGCTGCAGTTATGTAATAACATGGGATGTGCTGATAGGAGGAGAAAGTAGAGTAACACAGAGAGGAGTTCACCAGTCTGCTGCTTCTCCTTTTTGTTCAGTCACAAGGTTTGGGTAGGGGACATGCGAGTGTTACTTAAAGTTACATTAAACCCTCAGATTTTTTAACATAAAACAATAGTGTAATGTGCGCCTGTAATCCATGGTTGTTTCCCTTCCCTTTGCTGCTCTTCCTTTTAAATCTGTATCTGTTCTCATGCTGGGCAGAACTTCTGTTTTGCAGCAGACTGCCTTGTCTCAGGAATGGCTACATGGTGTCTGTGTGTAGGTTCACAACCTGAGCTGGGGGAGGGGGCGGGTAGAGCTGGCTCTGCCTCCAGATAGGCAGAGCCAGCTGTCAGTCACGCAGCTGGGCGGATCCCAGCACAATTGTCGGGATCCACTTTAGCTGCGGCGTCTCAGTATACTTCAGCTGCGGCGTCTCTGCTGCGTCTCAGTATACCGCGAGCTACAGCTCGCGGTATACTGAGCTTAGGGTGACAGGAGGACACTAGTGTGTGTCCTCCCGTTACCCCAAGGAGAACTATGGGGAAAAGCCTTAACCCCATAGTTCTCCTTTAATTTGCCTTTAATATCTGTCGGGAAATCAGCTTTTCCACACCAACCGTTCTGGTGATCTGTAATGTTGTTCTGACCGAACATGACGGTTAGACGTTATGCAAAACCCAACTGTCACTTCTCGTGCGGAGGACTCTCTGTTGTTTTTTTACTCTTCTTTTATATACACGTGGAATATTTCGGCTCTAGGCTGCTCAGAACTTCGTATGTAAACAGGATGAAAGCAAACCACAAGCCCGGCACACAGAACAATTCAGAACAAAATCTGAAGTCTCAAAATCAGAGAAGAAGCAAAACACAGATTGACTGATAGGGGGGTCCGTATGACAGAGGGCTGACACGCACGTCATGCCTCTGGAAGGGGGGGTGTGCGGGGGGTGCGAGGGTGTAAAGCAAAAGCCAGTTCTTGTTCTGAACCCGGCACAGCGTGAAAGTGATATTATAAACCCAGACCGATGGGGATGAATACATACAAGAGGAGAACCGCACTGGAATATGACTGAGCTGTCAACCACAAGCGGGTCTCAGTGGGCCACAATGAGGACAATATCGAGACGCTGACCACATGGGCCGATTTTCTAAATGAACCCAGACTGACTACTGTGCCCTTTAACCTCTCTATGGAAAAGTCTGACCGTGCCCTTTCTAAGCAAGAGCCCAACATGGCCAACTGCAGTGTCCCTCCGTCCCGGCAGCCAGGAATGCAGACGGGGCCCATGTCATATGTGTCTGATCAGACAACAAAGACAGACATTTTACAGATGCCCTTGTCTATGACGACAATGGGCCCGCAGTGATTGCGGGAGGCTGCTGCTCCATTTAGAATCATACAAGCAGTTGTGGGACAGACAGATGATTGATACATAATAACAAGAAAAGAATTCTCCTTATTGTGTGAGCACAAAATATAACCAACTTACATGAACGCGGGGATTCCAGTCGTATCATTTCATAGGACCGTCTCACTATACTGATGTCATGAAATGTATTATACTCGTATACAAGGCTCACATATCCCAGAAGAGCAATTCTGTCACAGGGACAGTACACAGCAACAGCCAACAAGGGTCACCCAGCTTCTACATGTGAAAGGACAGCTTTACAAACAATGGATAATAATGGGTGTGCCAGTAAACAATAGAGAACAGTTGTTGTATAGTTTGTTTTCTATTTCCAAATTCCTGCACCTTCACACCTCAGATCAGACCCAATTCCTGCCCCTTCCCACCTCAGATCAGACCCAATTCTTGCCCCTTCACACCTCAGATCAGCCCCAATTCTTGCACCTTCACTCCTCAGATCAGACCCAATTCTTGCCCCTTCACACCTCAGATCAGCCCCAATTCTTGCACCTTCACTCCTCAGATCAGACCCAATTCTTGCCCCTTCACACCTCAGATCAGCCCCAATTCTTGCACCTTCACTCCTCAGATCAGACCCAATTCTTGCCCCTTCACACCTCAGATCAGCCCCAATTCTTGCACCTTCACTCCTCAGATCAGACCCAATTCTTGCCCCTTCACACCTCAGATCAGCCCCAATTCTTGCACCTTCACTCCTCAGATCAGACCCAATTCTTGCCCCTTCACACCTCAGATCAGCCCCAATTCTTGCACCTTCACTCCTCAGATCAGACCCAATTCTTGCCCCTTCACACCTCAGATCAGCCCCAATTCTTGCACCTTCACTCCTCAGATCAGACCCAATTCTTGCCCCTTCACACCTCAGATCAGCCCCAATTCTTGCACCTTCACTCCTCAGATCAGACCCAATTCTTGCCCCTTCACACCTCAGATCAGCCCCAATTCTTGCACCTTCACTCCTCAGATCAGACCCAATTCTTGCCCCTTCACACCTCAGATCAGCCCCAATTCTTGCACCTTCACTCCTCAGATCAGACCCAATTCTTGCCCCTTCACACCTCAGATCAGCCCCAATTCTTGCACCTTCACTCCTCAGATCAGACCCAATTCTTGCCCCTTCACACCTCAGATCAGCCCCAATTCTTGCACCTTCACTCCTCAGATCAGACCCAATTCTTGCCCCTTCACACCTCAGATCAGCCCCAATTCTTGCACCTTCACTCCTCAGATCAGACCCAATTCTTGCCCCTTCACACCTCAGATCAGCCCCAATTCTTGCACCTTCACTCCTCAGATCAGACCCAATTCTTGCCCCTTCACACCTCAGATCAGCCCCAATTCTTGCACCTTCACTCCTCAGATCAGACCCAATTCTTGCCCCTTCACACCTCAGATCAGCCCCAATTCTTGCACCTTCACTCCTCAGATCAGACCCAATTCTTGCCCCTTCACACCTCAGATCAGCCCCAATTCTTGCACCTTCACTCCTCAGATCAGACCCAATTCTTGCCCCTTCACACCTCAGATCAGCCCCAATTCTTGCACCTTCACTCCTCAGATCAGACCCAATTCTTGCCCCTTCACACCTCAGATCAGCCCCAATTCTTGCACCTTCACTCCTCAGATCAGACCCAATTCTTGCCCCTTCACACCTCAGATCAGCCCCAATTCTTGCACCTTCACTCCTCAGATCAGACCCAATTCTTGCCCCTTCACACCTCAGATCAGCCCCAATTCTTGCACCTTCACTCCTCAGATCAGACCCAATTCTTGCCCCTTCACACCTCAGATCAGCCCCAATTCTTGCACCTTCACTCCTCAGATCAGACCCAATTCTTGCCCCTTCACACCTCAGATCAGCCCCAATTCTTGCACCTTCACTCCTCAGATCAGACCCAATTCTTGCCCCTTCACACCTCAGATCAGCCCCAATTCTTGCACCTTCACTCCTCAGATCAGACCCAATTCTTGCCCCTTCACACCTCAGATCAGCCCCAATTCTTGCACCTTCACACCTCAGATCAGACCCAATTCTTGCACCTTCACACCTCCAACCAGCCATAGTTCCTACACCTTCAGACCTCCGACCAGCCCCAATTCCTGCACCTTCAGATCATCACCAATTCCTGCACCTACAGATCTCAGATCATCACCAATTCCTGCACCTTCAGACCTCAGATCAGACCCAAATCCTGTACCTTCAGACCTCAGATCAGACCCAATTCCTGCACCTTCACACCTCAGATCATCACCAATTCCTCCACCTTCAGATCTCAGATCATCACCAATTCCTCCACCTTCAGACTTCCGGTCAGCCCCAAATCCTGCACCTTCAGACCTCTGATCATCCTCAATTCCTGTACATTCAGACTCCTGATCAGCTCCAATTCCTGTACATTCAGACCTCAGATCAGCTCCCATTCCTGCACCTTCAGACCTCAGATCATCTGTTCCTGATAAAGCAACCTCCCAAAGTCTGCTAAGTTCCTGACATTCTGGGTCCCCTAAAGTTCCTCTAGCTGACCACATCATTGCCGTCACCTGTAATGACATGGAGGTCACCAAAAAGAACCAGGGAGCTGTGGGGGACCCAGGAGATTGACACTAGTGGAAATGTCAACTTCCCAGCGGACACAATCCCTGATCAGCAATGTGCTGGTGTAAGGGTCGTACCCTGGGGGGGTCCGGTGCGGGCGTCCGTCGCGGTCCTGTGCAGGGACAGCGGGTTCCTCCTGCCCGGGGTCACTCAGGGCGGGTGATGGCCTCGGGTGGCAGTGCCCGTGGTCGTACTGCGTAGGCGCGGTGTGGATTGCCGGCATCTTTCTCCTCCGGGATCTACGTCCTGCGCAGGGGCGCCCTGTAGCTCCGCCCCCTCTAGAGTGAGCGCTTGGCTTAAAGCCGTCGCTCGTGAGTTGATCGGCGTCTCGCTATTGATGTAGCAGGACGCTGATCAACTCAGCGCTCCCTTCGCTCCCCCGGGACCTGGACTCTCAAACCTACCCAACTGGAACGCAAGTACCCTGGGCTATACCTATACAATAGCACCAGATGCTAAGGTTTCTCTCTCATAGCTACTACGGTTAATACCCATAATTGCTGGTTATATCCACTGCTGTGGTTACTCTCTATTGATTACTTAAACATCCACTGCTGTGAATGCTCATACTTGCTGGTATAATATCTGCTGCTGTGAATGCTCATACTTGCTGGTATAATATCTACTGTTGTGAATACTCTTATTGCTGGCTTAACACATCCACCGCTGTGAATGCTCATACTTGCTGGTATAACATCAACTGCTGAGAATACTCTTATTGCGGGCTTAAACACATCTAATGCTGTGAAGGCTCATACCTGCTGGTTATACTCACTGTGTGCATACTCTCCACTGATTGTTGTACCTCCACTGCTGTGAGGACGCCTCACCACTGATTAACATCAAACTGCTGTGTATACTCACCATCGCTGATCATTTGCCCCTGCTTTGGTAGATAACCAGTGCACGGACTCTCTCCTCACTACAGCTCGAACCCCACACTCCGGGGTCACCAAGCCCTCACCCCAGCGGGGAAATGATGTGAGGCAGCTCCCTCTCAGCCTCTCCTAAAAACGGGGCAAGTGAGGTGCAGCTGCCACTCTGATACCCGTACCCTAGAACCACAGTTGAGATCCATATAGTCTGTTAGTTCACCCGGACCGAACATTACAGCTGGATTCCAAATGGAGAAGGCTTTGCAAACGACAGCCTATGGAGCTGCCAACTACAGCCAGGTACCAATGAAAAAAAGACATTGCCTGCAGGGGTTTGCTGCCCCTGTTATGGGGTATTTCCGGTGAGTCCACATTTTCAGTTATAACCGTTAGGTTTACCTTAAAGTATAACTCTAGTTTTAATCAATCATATTTCACCCCCATACACCCTCCTCATCAACAAGTACAATAGGCTTGCAAATACGTAGAAGGTCAAATTAATTGCCAAAGCCTACCCAAGCCTCTTCCCTTTTCTGCCCAAATCGTTGGAAGTGTTTGACGAGCAGTTCTGCACTGTAAGGGAGGATGCAGAGGAACCAGTCCACAACCTGGCGCGTCAGACAGTGAAGGACTGGAGAGCATTGACTGCCAGGGGAGAGTCAGGAATAAGGGAAGTATATTACTAGGGATGCAACGATACTAGTATCGGTGCCGATAAGAGTGTTTGGTACTCGCACTCGCCCAAATGCTCCGATGCCTAGCCCGATACCTGAGCTTCCGGTATCAGGAAGTTGGCCCGCGAGTCATTACACGCTGTCTGGCTTCCTGATTGGCCGGGAAGCCGGAAAGCGTGTGATGACTCGCCACTTAGTTTCCCGATACCTGAAGCTCAAGGGTAACGGCCAGATTGGCCAGAAAGCCGGCTCCATGCTTCTCGTCATCTAGTGATGAGAAGCATGGAGACTGCTTCCCTGGTAATCGGGAAGCCGGTTGGCGAGTAATTGCACTCCGCCTGGCTTCCTGAATGGGACTTCCGGAATCGGTATTGGCGGAGTACCGAAAAACAAATATCGGTACTCGATACAGAAAAACCAGTATGGGTGCATCCCTATATATTACCTCATCCATCCTGTCCAGAGGTGCCAGCTTTGTTTACTGTGCGTCACAACACAAAAACCACAAGAAGAATGAGGAATCGAGCGCGGCGCCTGCACCCGGGTGATGAAACTGATTAGGAGACGACATGAAGACCCCGAATGCAGAAGGGCTCAGGTGTCACAGCGACGTCACTCCTCGCACAACAGCACACGGCAGTGACAGGAGGAGGAAGAGGGTCTGCAGCCAGCAGATGGAGAAGAAACCTGATGTGTAAACCACAGCTTCTCAATCTGAAGTCCTGATAACCCCACAACACGGCGACACCTGCCACATGCAGCCGAACAACAGATGGAAGCTGTTAGTGTCTGCCAGTTACCCTTCCTCAAAACTCAACCGGCCAAAAGATTTGTATTGCTGATCATCCATCTCTGAGATTCACACAGCTCTGCCACTTACATAGCAGACGACTGCATTCGTGCTTTTTCACAACTAATGCGGTGCGTTGAAGAGCGGTGGCTGCCGGAACGCACCGCAATCCCTCATAAAACTTCCCCCTGCGTTCTGGGGCATGGCGGTGCATTGGATCCCCCCCGCAGTGTGACCGGACGCGTGGCAAAACATTGCCTGCGTTCCGTTCCACTGCAAACGCAAAAAATGCTGCTTGCTCTAATTTTTTTGCGTTTGCAGTGGAACGGCAGAAAACAGCGACACCGGCACTCCAATGTAAGCGTAAATGCAGTGGAACGGAACGCATTGCCAGGCGTCCGATCGCACTGGGGGGGGGGGCGTGGAAGCAGTGCCATTGAATTCAATGCACCGCCACGCCCCCTCCCGCCCCAGAACGCAGGGGGAAGTTTTGTGAGGGATTGCGGTGCGTTCCAGCAGCTACCGCTCTGGAATGGATTGCATTTGGTGTGAACAAGCCCTTAGCTTTCCAGGCTGAGTACATTTGCAGCACAAACAATACATGTTGATCCTGCCAAAAATCCAGTGTCCTGGTGACTTTTGTGAGCTGAACTATAATCTGAAACAATACAAGCAGCCCTCCTAGTGCTCTTCTCCAAACCCACCTATATAATGAAGAGGAGGAGAGGGAGGTGTTTGTAGTCCAAATCATGAGATAAGCCTAGCGTGACAACGCCGATCCTCTAAAACAGGGGCAGCCAATCTCCGGCCCTCCAGCTGCGGTTGAACTACAAATCCCATGAGGCATTGCAAGATTCTCACAGACATGACTCCCGGAGAGAGATGCATCATGGGATTTGTAGTTTCACCACAGGTGAAGGGCCGGAGTTTGGCTACCCCTGCTTTAATAGTACAGTATGATGAGTGAGCGTTGTCACACTAGGACAGGAAGTGTTACCTGAGGTGTCAATAGGTGGAAATAAACAAAACAAATGCTTGAAGGAAAAGAAATCGAATGCAGTCACTCTTATTTTTAGCAAGAGCGCACCATCAACGTACAATTCAGAAGCCACGTGATTCAACCTCGCTATGAAGACAGTAAACGTTCTTCAACTTAAAAGGAGAACTATGGGGTTAAGGCTTTTCCCCATAGTTCTCCTTAGGGTAACGGGAAGACACAAACTGACGTCCTCCCCTCACCCTAGGCTCAGTATATAGGGAGCTACAGTTCGCGGTATACTGAGACGCCGCAGCTGAAACAGATCCTGACAATTGTGCCGGGATCCGCCCAGCTGTGTGACTGACAGCTTACTCTGCCTATCACCAAAACTGTTTTTTTTTTAGTTTTGGATAGAGTCAGAGAGGGCTGGACCTCCAGTCAGCCTTTTTTGCCATACATGCCCAATGGACAGATTTCACTTCCTGTCCGATAGCCACAACAGGAAGTGAGAGGAAATCCCTCCAAAGGAAAGGAAGTTCCCGGTGTTCAGCAAGCATCCCAATTGGTAAATGTGCCGTCTATTCCTGTTCTGGTGATATATATATATAAAACTAAACAATAAAAGGTGATCAGCGCCAGTAAGTGTAATGTGGAAATATGAGCTACCAAGCACTAAGGATATAACCCCCGCACTGCAAGAGTTAACTGCTCATTTTTAATTTTTTTTTTTTTTGTCATACTCACCCAATGCTTTGAGCCGGCCTGTTCTTAGGCGGGTCCCTGGAGCCTCTCTCCCCCTCCTCTGCAGCGGTCTTAGGTTCCATACAGAGCGTATAGGACATGAGGACACCAAGGAAGATTCCAATGCTGCAGCGGCGGAGAAGACAGACAGACAGACAGGCTGGAGGGAGCGCTGTGACAGCCGGCTCGGAGCTTCGGGTGAATACAACTTTGTTATTTTAGCACCTAGACAAGAATGAGAGGTTAACCCTTGCAGTGCGGGGGGGTTGGGGGTTTCTGGGTGTAGCCCCAATGCAAGGGTTAAACAAAAAGTTTTCCTGGAGTTCTTCTTTAAAATAAACAGATGGCATGTAACTTTTGAGGTTTTTTTGAATGGAGCTGGCACCTAAAAAAAAAAAAAATAGTCTTGCCGACTCCTGGATTGGACAGACTGGCTCCGGGTCCTGAATCCCTAATTAATTTGTCTGCTCCCGATGTAGAATGAGAGCGAATTTAATTTTTTAGAGGTTTCGGCCCTTTGAAGATGTAAAACGCGGAACTCCGCGTTTAATTATAACCATCGCAGCAATAACGTACGCATTCAAACTCGACAGTGCCGAGTGTGTCCTAGAAGCAGGGAGACAGCTGTCAAG
>NW_017306813.1:742766-770991 GCF_000935625.1 Nanorana parkeri
AATCCATGTTCTGATGACAGTTCAAAAAACAAATCCATACGGGAGACCCACGGAGACAGAGCGACCCCTGTACACAGAACACGGTCAATCGCACGTGACTCACGAACTGCTGAATATGAGATTACTGAGCGAAGATGACCATTGCAAGCCGGTCATGGGGGGTGACGCCAGGAATGAGTAATGCAACATGTGCTACTGTCAGTCATCTACAGCATGCCTGCGTGACTGACACACACGCACAAACACCACCGACTTTAGGCATTGGGTTTAATTCACGGAGGTAAAACTCCGGGATAAAGATACTGATAATAGAAAAAGTGAGTTATTGCCGGCGGAGTCCAATGACAGTTGAAAATGACAGTCACATGACCGGAAAAAATAAAGATGCGTATTAAAGATTTGTGAATTGTGCTGGCTATCGCAATATGAAAATGTTAGTTCTCCCAAGCTCGGCTCCAGGACTTCTCCAGAGCCTCTCCCTTCCTGTGGAACTCCCTACCCCAACCTATCCGGCTATCTTCTAATCTGTCCGCCTTTCGGCGATCCCTGAAAACTCATCTCTTCATGGCAGTCTATGCCTCCTCCTCCATCTGCTCCTTCAGTCAGCTCATCCCTCACAATTATTACCTTCTGTATCACTTGCCCCTCCTGGTAGATTGTAAGCCCTCACAAGCAGGGCCCTCTAATCCTTTTGTGTGGTATTGTATTGTCTTGTCTTCCCTTATATTGTGAAGAGCTGTGCAGACTGTGGGCGCTATATACATCGTATATTATAAAAATATTATAGTTTGCAATAATCCCCCAGCAACCAATCAGAAGTCACCTTTTCCTGACCGGCATTGACTTTGAATACTTTCACTGCAATCTACAAAGCCTTATGGAACGAGGAACAGAAACACAGCTCTGTAGCATGATGCAATCCTCTGCAAACAGGCCGAGTCCACACGGAACATGGCTTCCCAGTCTGAACACATCAAATCACAATAAATCTACTGCCTGCTGACCCAAATTGCTACAATCCTATAGATACTAGTAGCCTCGGACCGGGGGAGACGCATTAATATGGAATACAGGGGCCGATCTGCTCTGTACTGTAAAGCTGGACATACACTGCGCACATTTCTGTGTATGTCGGATAGTGCAGCTCCGGGTTTCAGCTGGCCTGATACACGTACACAGCACATACAGAACTCAAAATCCGGAGTGTCCGGGTGAATCTTGGACAGGTGGCAACTCTTGGGGGGTGGAGGACACAGGCCCCCTCCAGGCTGTGGGCCCTCGGGCAGTGCCAAGACCAATCCCTGAAAGACAACCCCCTATAATTCCCCCTCCACCAAACTTTACACTTGGCACAATGCTGTCAGGCAAGTACCGTTCTCCTGGCATCCGCCAAATCCAGACACGTCCATCGGATTGCCAGACAGAGAAGCGTGATTGGTCCCTCCAGAGAACACGTCTCCACTTCTCTAGAGTCCAGTGGCGGCGTGTTTTACACCACGGCATCCCACGCTTTGCATTGCACTTGATGATGTAAGGCTTGGATGCAGCTGCTCGGCCATGGAAACCCATTCCATGAAGCTCTCTACGCACTGTTGTTGTGCCAATCTGAAGGCCACACGAAGTTTGGAGGTCTGTAGCTATTGACTCCTACAGACAGTTGGCGACTTCCGCGCACTGTGCGCTTCAGCATGCGCTGATCCCGCTCTGTCATTTTACGTGGCCTACCACTTCCTGGCTGAGTTGCTGTTGCCAGTTGCTTCCACTTTGTTATAATACCAGTAACAGGTGACCGCGGAATATTTAGTAGCGAGGAAATGTCACGGATGGACTTGTTGCACAGGTGGCAACCTATCATGGTACCATGCTTGTAGTCACTGAGCTCCTGAGAGCGACCCATTCTTTCACAAATGTTTCTAGAACCGTCTGCATGCCGAGGTGCGTGATTTTATACATCTGTGACCATGGAGGTGATTGGAACACCTGAATCCAATGATTTGGAGGGGTGCCCCAATACTTTCGGCAATATAATATATATATATACACTGAGTGGCCAGATTATTATGACCACCCCATCAGTACTTCGTTGGGCCACCTTTTGCCTTCAATACTGCGGCGATTCTTCTTGGCATTGACTCCACGAGATGTTGAAAGGTGATGCGAGGAATCTGACACCATGCCTGATGAATAGCACTGTCCAGTTCTGTGAGATTTGATGGTTGTGGAACCAGCTGCCTGATGGCTCTTTCAACTTCGTCCCACAAATGCTCAATTGGATTGAGATCTGGTGATTGTGGGGGCCACCTAAGCAAGGTAAAGTCTCCCTCATGTTCTTGAAACCACTCCTGCACAATACGAGCACCGTGGCATGGCGCATTGTCTTGTTGGAAGAAGCCATCTCCATTGGGATACGCCATCAACATGATAGGATGAACTTGATCAGCAACGATACTTTGGTATGTTGTGCTATTCAGACGTTGTTCCACATGAATTAAAGGGCCCAAATCATGCCAGGAAAACATGCCCCAAACCATAACACTGCCCCCACCAGCTTGAAGGGTTGTACTCATGCATGTGGGGTGCATGTTTTCATGCTGTTTCTGCCAAATTCTCACTCTGCCATCTGCATGATGCAACTGGAAACGTGATCCATCGGACCACATGACTTTTTTCCAATGCTCGACTGCCCAATCCTTGTGTTCCTGTGCGAATTGGAGACGTTTTATCTTGTTACCTGCAGATAGCAAAGGTGTTGGAACAGGCCTTCGGCTTCCATATCCCATACGATGCAGTGTACGGCGAACAGTGCGTTCAGAGATCATTTGAGAGGATCCCTGATTAAGATCTGCAGTCATTTGATGCACTGTTACCCTTCTGTTGTCTTGTACCAGTCTTGCCACTCTCCGTTCTGCCCTAACATTGACTAGTCGCTGACGGCCACAATTCCCATGTTCAGACCCAGATTTTCGGCTGACAGTCCGATCTTCAAACACTTTAACAACAGCAGCTCTTGGACATTTAACGAATTCTGCTGTTTTGCTGATACTCGCTCCATGGCTCCGAGCGCCAACAATCATCCCACGTTCAAAGGCTGTTAAATCGCGTTGTTTCCCCGTATCTTCAGAAAACAAATCACTTCTACTGTCGTGTTAAACAACCTGCTTCCTATTTATAATGGTCTGGCCCTCTAGCAACTTCAGCACGAAATTATAGCTAATTTGCCTACAAACGTCACGTGGTCATAATAATCTGGACACTCAGTGTATGGTGAACAAAGGAACACACACCTCGCACCTCCACCAGGATCAGGAAGAAATGATCTCTGACGGTTAAACAAAAAAAAAAAAGATCGCCACAAAAGGGAGAGGGAAGACTTACGGTGGGGAGCGCCACAGAAGGTACATGACACAGATTCCAACATAATGCGGCCTTAGCGGCAGGACCCCGGGCAGACCCCGTCCGCCTGCAATTGTGACATCCTGTGTCCGGGGCTCAGCTGGCCTGAAAATCTGACACAGGATTCCAAACCCGGACAGGTGGCAACCTTAGTGTCACATCCAGGTTTCCCCAATAGTTGTCACCCCGTCACATCCAGGTTTCCCCAATAGTTGTCACCCCGTCACATCCAGGTTTCCCCAATAGTTGTCACCCCGTCACATCCAGGTTTCCCCAATAGTTGTCACCCTTTCACATCCAGGTTTCCCCAATAGTTGTCAACCTTTCACATCCAGGTTTCCCCAATAGTTGTCACCCTGTCACATCCAGGTTTCCCCAATAGTTGTCACCCTGTCACATCCAGGTCTCCCAATAGTTGTCACCCTGTCACATCCAGGTTTCCCCAATAGTTGTCACCCTGTCACATCCAGGTCTCCCAATAGTTCTGCAATGCCTGGTGCACTACAAGTGCCATCACCCCCTGCCGTGTCACCCTTCCACCCACACTCCCCGCCCCTGAATGGGGTGACAATGACCCCCTCTTACCCTTTGTTATCCTCCTTAGTCATGGCGATAGCAGCTGGACACCGAGAGCCCAAAAACCGTCTTCTTCCGACAGCAACGTGCACAGGAGAGGAAAAGGGGGAAGGAATTCGCAGCAGCACACTACAGCTTATGAGTGGCGTGCAACCGCAAAACCTCCGGCCGGTAACAGAGTTAAGATGGTCGGGTTCCGGGAAGAATGATTACAGGGGAGAGCAATTAGTGGGAAGAGCACACTTCTGGCCATAGGTCATGGAAAGAACTGCTATTTTACTATATATATATATTCTCTTGCTGCATCCTTCATCAGACCAGTAGGCAAACTTGGCACGCTATCTGTGAAGACACTACAAATCCCATCATGCATCTGTCTCTGGAAGTCATATCGGTGCCTCTCAGAGTCTTGCAAAGCCTCATGGGACTTGCAGTTTCACCAAACCCGGAGGGCCAAGTTTGCCTACCCTTGCTGTAATGAATTTCTTGATGTTGCTTGTTACTGCTTCTAATTTAGGCTTCGGCTACAAGAGAGACTTCATAGCTGCTTGCTTAAAATGTATGGAAATCAAACCTTTTATTTTTTTAATTTTGGAAAGAGCAGCGGGGGTTAAAAACCTGCTAAGGGCCTGTTCACATGATATCAGGTCCTGATTAGGTGCGGATCTGCAGACGCGGTGCTACTGATGCAGTGCGTTTTGGCCGCGTTTTTGATGCGTTCCAGTTTTTTTAATTTTATTTTGTTGCTGGAGTGGGGCTGTCAGTATGTTAGCTGCAGTGCAGTGCGTTTTTGACGCGTTTTGCATTTCTGGACCGTTTCCTGACCGTACAAAATGTGACATGCAGTATTTTTTCTGTCGTAACCTGAACGGACTGCGCACCTGAGAACTGTAGCCCATAACACACATAGGATACATTGGGATGCATTTTTAGTGCAGGAGCGTACGGATCAGGTCAGCACAGAAAACGGACGCCGTGTGAACAGGCCCTTAAACAGACACACTTCAGCCTTCCAGGTGTTATGGAACTCCAAATCCCATGAGACATTGCAAGATTCTCACAGTCATAGGCATGACTTCCAGAGACAGATGCATCATGGGGTTTGTAGTTTCTTAAGGTTTAGTTATGGCGGCTGACCATCACATGTGGGCGTTCCCGAGTGTGGTCTGCATGCGAATGCAGCCTGGCTAGGTCCACCCACTCTTCCAGACTTACACTCACCTATTAAGGCCTCGTTCACACCTGACCGTTTTGTAGGGCGTTCTACGCTCGACGAATGCTCTACAAAACGGTCAAAAATATAAATTGCATTGTAGTCAATGCCCTCGTTCCCACCTTGCCGTATTTCCGCCCGTCCCTAACGCCCTACAAAACGGCCCACGCCTGAAAAGGTCCCGGGACTACTTTGGGCCGTTTTGTAGGGCGTTTTCCATTGGGATACAGCCAAGTAGCCTTTGGAATCGCGCGACGGTCGCGCAACTTTTTTTACCGCGAATCGCGGTAAAAAAACGCGCGTCGGTCGCGCGACAGACGCGCATATTACAATACGCCTAGGTGTGAATGGGGGCTAAGTCATTTTGATATTTGCATAACTCCTCCCAAGAGTCGGCCCACTGCTTGCATCAGAGCTGAGGGCTCTTGAGTGGAGTCAGGGCTGTAGATACCATGGGGCGAGTGAGGCACTCGCCTCAGGCGCAGCTGAGAGGGGGCGTAGCCAGGGCCAGCCTGGCTGCGCCCCGTGGCACCTGTTGCCATGGCGAGCACAGGGCGCCATTGGCAACAGGGGCGCAAGACGTCCAACACAGCTTCTCACTGAAGCAGGGCGCTGTGATGTTTTCAGGAAGCTATGTACAGCACACTTGTTGGCCCCTCCCACCACCTATGATCTGCCTGCATTGCAAAGAGAAGCACAGAGACCCGGTGATGATGTCATTGGCTCTAAAATAAGTTATGTAATAAAAATGGATTTAAAAAAAAAATTTGAATCAGTATTTTGATCAGGGGGAGGAGCCTCGGAATGCAATATATAATCAGATTATATATTGCATTCCGGGGCTCCTGCCCCTATATTTGTAAACGCTGCGTCATGAAATGTATTTGTGCGCCATAGCTGATTAGTAATAGAAGTGAGGATAACCCATCAGCATTCATTACAGGCGCACTTGTGCTACCGTACTCTGCGAGGCGCCATGATGTATCCTCACGGACGCCCCCGGGGGAACATTCGGCCCGCGGTTACCGCTGTAAAAATGTGCAAAACGCGGCCGTTTATAAGACGCGTAATCCTTCATCAAAGCGCGGCGCCGTGACCGTGTAACACAAACCGTCCCATCAAAAACCTGAGGCGCTGTCATGGCATCCCACCGTCGGGGCCCCGGGCTCCATGTGAGAAAGTCATTAACATTCCAGCAGCAGATGGGAAATGCGGGAGAGAGAGAGGTTTGCGAGGGCGCCAATTATCAATGGATTCCGCTTCCCAGGATCGTTGCGGAGGGACGGAGAGGCCGGAGGATTACGAATAGACCAGTCTGACCGCACATGAACCGCACTGTAAAGGACACACGCTGTGACCACACAGCCATCCCTCACCCCTCACAACTTTTAGGTCAGCATGGAGCGTCAGAGACTTTTCATCTTCTGTGGGGTGATTGTGCATCGTTTATGTAGTAATTAGGGGACCAATAACCCTTAAAACAGCAACTCCGGCCTTCCAGCTATGGTGAAACTACAAATCCCAGCACGCATCGGCCTCTGGGAGTCATGCCTGTGGCTGTCAGAGTCTTGCAATGCCTCATGGGATTTGTAGTTCCATCACAGCTGGAGGGCTGGAGTTTGCCCACCTCTGTATCTATAGTCAAAAAGTAAACATGTATTTGTATATTGAATTACTTCTAATAACCGGGTGGGCAACTCCGGCCCTTCACCTGTTGTGGAACTACAAGTCCCATGGGGCATTGCAAGACTAAAAGTTAGGTCCCGTTCATACCAGGGCATTTCAGTCGCTCTATGGGGATCGTTCATGCAAGCGCATGGATCTGCGCAACCCGAAACGCCTGCCACCCAAAATGCTCCCTCAGCTACTTTTGTCGCGCTGCTCAGTGTGTTTTCCATATAGATTTCAATGGAAACATGCTGATCAGTGCGTTTTTGGGCGAATTTAATTGCGTTTCAGCGCTGAAAAACGACAAAAAATGCCCCTTCACAAATCGTGCTGAAACGCTGCCGCCCTGGTATGAATGAGATCATCACAGGTTGCTAGGAGCTCTTTGCAACCTGATTTGTAGTTAAAGCACAGCTGGTGGGCCGGAGTTTCCCACCCCTGGGCAAGAAGGTCGTAGTGACATGATTTTACTTAGCCCTATGAATATGCACTTCCTTGTGTCGCCACGGTCATACAGCCTGCCTTCTGAACAATGTAACATTATCATTGCTTGCTGGGAGCAATGCATGATGGGCAATGTAGTTTTGAGAAACCGAGATTGCATTAGGATATGGGTCCTCCATGCGGTGACATAATTGTTTTATCTTCTGATGATTTTGCCAGTTTTTGGGGCGACTATAGAAGGATCCAGTAATGATGGTTATTTTTTTGCCATCTCTCCTTTGAAGATACTTCCCGGCCTCTCTTTTCCTTTCTGTATTTGACAAACGGCTCTTTATTAGCTGATAAAGAACTCATTACTGTCTTTGTTGTTTTTGTTGGTTTCCCTCCATTTCTTGGCCCCAATCGGCACTCCGTTGTGAGAATTGATAGAGCTCCTCCCCGAACGTTTACTCAGCGTCAGTCTGTTCACAGGTTCATCCGGGGCCGCCACTTGCATATGTGTGTTGATGGCTTCCACCGTGTCAAATCGGAGCTGTGCCCCGGCCAAGTGCTTGTGTTGCGTCCAGCTTTCCTTTTTTTTCCCCCTCCAAGCCCTAATAACACAAACTCCGCCGGCTCTTCAAAACAACAATAACATCAAAGGTGTTGGCTTTGTCAAGTGGCCGCAGACTGTCATCCCTCCTCCTCCTCTTCTCCTGGCTGGATGATTGCAGATTCAATAGGAAAACCTCGGCAGCTCGCCGCCTCTGAATGAAGAACTTTGTCAGATGTTTCTGTGCCACGTTCATGCAAATAAAATGAATGTCGGTTACGTTATCGAAGATCTAATAAAGTTGTCAGAACATTGTGGAAGCTCCGCGGTGCGTGCATCATAACGAGAACCCCCCTGGGCAAAAAAAGGGAACAGTGAAATCACCGCACACAAAAAAATGCACGAGGGTGCTGGTCGTCCGATGAAGAAGTGGGCCATGATATCGTGGGTTGCCACCTTTTCTTCCAGCGAAACACGAACACTCTAGGTCTGCGCGACAATTTGTTTTGGAGAATACAATGAGTGGCCAGATTATTATGACCACCCCATCAGTACTTCGTTGGGCCACCAGATGACTCCACGAGATGACTTCGTTGGGCCGCCTCGTGACTCCACGAGATGTTGAAAGGTGATGCGAGGAATCTGACACTGCACTGTTGCCCTTCTGTTGTCTTGTACCAGTCTTGCCACTCTCCGTTCTGCCCTAACATTGACTAGTCGCTGACGGCCACAATTCGCACGTTCAGACCCAGATTTTCTGCTGACAGTCCAGTCTTTAAACACTTTAACAGCTGCTCTTGAACATTTAACGAATTCTGCTGTTTTGCTGATACTCGCTCTATGGCTCCGAGCGCCAACAATCATCCCACGTTCAAAGGCAGTTAAATCGCGTTGTTTCCCCGTATCTTCAGAAAAAATCACTTCTACTGTCGTGGTAACCAACCTGCTTCCCTATTTATAATGGTCTGGCCCTCTAGCAACTTCAGCGCCAAATTATAGCTAATTATAGATATTTTGCCTACAAACGTCAGGTGGTCATAATAATCTGACCACTCGTTGTATATAGGAGGGAGCGAGGAGTAACACTGTGGCAAATCAACTTGTGGATACAAATTTGGTCTTTGGGACCTTTTAGGTTGAACACCACTTTATTAGATGTTCCACTGTTTCATAAGAGCTTGTGGGCACCTGACCATCATCCAAAGGTGTTCAATAGAGTTCAGGTCTTGAGTCTGCTCTCCTTACTTTGATTACATGTATTGAATTATGACCTGCTACAAGGCATAGAAATGCCAGGTTGAATATAATGTGGAGAAGATGATAAGGCCCCAAAAAAACGAGGACTGGAGTTCACAGCGGCGCCCAATTATGACAAATTGGTTAGAGGCAGTTTGTATGGTATGGACATTTATTTTATTTTATTTGAACATACAGTAAAAGAGTGGTGCACCTTCTAAACATTTCACGGCTCTATCTGTGCCACTTCCTTAGAATGCTGCTTGGAGATACCGGGGATAATAAATCTGCCACATGTCTTGATGTGTGTCATCATGAGGTTGGATATATTTTGAAGAAGGGGATGAGGCCCCCAAAAAACGAGGACTAGAGTTTGCAGAGGAGCCCAAATTTCTTGAAGGCAGCTTCTATGGTATCGACAATTTTTTTATTTTATTTGAACATAAAGAAAAAGATTGGTGCACCTTCTTATGCGTTTCATGACTCTATCTTGGCCACTTCCTTAGGATGGTGCTCAGGGATACTGGGGATAGTAGATCTGCGGCAAACCTGATGTGTAATATAATAGGATGAGGTAGATCTTGTATGTGGCAGATCTACTATCCCTAGTATCCCCGGCCACCATCCTGAGGAAGTGGCCATGAATGATAGAGCCATCAAACAGGTAGAAGGTGCACCTCTCTTTTACTTTATGTTCAAATAAAATAAACAAGGTGTCATCATGTAATGACACACATCAAGACCTGAGGCACATCTAATATTCCCAGTATCCCCGAGCACCATCCTGAGGAAGTGGCCATGAGAGAGCTATCAAACAGGTAGAAGGTGCACCACTCTTTCATTGTATCTTCAAATAAAATAAACAATGTGTCATCATGTAGTGACACACATCAAGACCTGAGGCACATCTAATATTCCCATTATGCCTGAGCACCATCCTGAGCAGGTTGCCAAGATAGTGCCAAGAAACGTGTAGCAGGTGCACCACTCTTTCACTTTATGTTAAAATAAAATATAACATTGTTGATACCACACAAGCTGCCTCCAACCAATTGGTCATGATCGGGTGCTCCTGTGAACTCCAGTCCTCGTTTTTTGAGGCCTAATTTCCTGAGCCTCAGTTTCACATCAGATTCCAACAGTGTTTCAGGTTTGGATCGTCCGAACCACACCCCAAGGTGCATCGAGTGCAACCACCTGCGCGGGGACAGAAGTATTCCCCGCAAGCTTTCCTTCACGGTTGTCTAATTTCCCATTGGGACCCCTTGCAGCCCAACACATGTGATTATTACGCTTCCTATATACAATACTCAAGCCAAATATGACCAGTTCTGAATTTTATACTGCTACACTCAGGCAGATATCTCCCGGGACTTTTTGTCCTAATCTTTTTCTACCTCATTTTTTGGATCCTTCTCCCTAGCCTGGAAAAAAATGTACATAGTGTGGACTTGGAACAGTGCTGCTTGTTAGTAGTGGCTCTAATATTTTACTTTATCATAATATTGACTTCGACCCTGATGAAAAGCAGAGAACCTATAATTAATTTACAATATTTCTAAGAGCCTTTTAACTGAATCCAGAGTGTTGGAGCAGTTGGTGGAGTGGATCCATTGAGAGGACTTTTTATAGAAAACCGATAGCTCTGTATCACATTCAGTCTCTTGGCAGTCAGCTTAATGGCTCTATTCTGCAATCCTGTTTGATATGGTGGGACAAGCCACCCCCACCTCCTGCTGACTGAACAATAGGGACGCAGGAGGACTGTGAGCTCTGAAGGAAGAACAAGAACAACCTTTATTAAGCCATTCTCCTTCAACCGTAAAAAAAAGTGAGAAAGGCTCCTATAGACGTAAGATGATTGTCCCCAGGTGCGCCCAGTGTGTAATGTGCTGTTAGTGGCTGTGGCTTTGTGTCTTCTGGCTGAGAAGCCCTCATAGGCAAAATGTAGAGTTCAGGACAGAAAACCGAACCCAGTCTACTTCTTCATGAGGGTCTCCAGAACTAGTAAGCTGCACTGAGCCAGATGCATTGATTTGCTGTAATGAAAGTTGTCATTGGTGGAGAAGGACATGTGGTCCTATGTGCTGTTGAAAAAGATTATTGCTTTTTTTAACAATACAAAATGGCCAGTTTGCTGTAAACCTGGCTAGTCTATGGACATTGAAGTATTTGTAAATTCTTAACATGCAGTAAATAAGCTTTAAAACAAGCCCCCCGCAGACCTCAGTACCTGCAGGCACTGTGGAGAAATTCATCCTTAAAATTCACTGCAGACACTAAAGTACTTATTTTAACTGCTCAGCTCACCCAGAGCTTCTGCTCCATGTTTTTATTGGAGAATAGAAGGCCATAAGGCTGCCGTGTCAGTATTAGTAGGGGGAAAAAAGGCTAAACTAAGCTTTTGAGTCACTGCTGGGCAGTGGGAGCAGGGAGAGCTGAACTGCTGTAGGAAACGACTTGAACAACATCACTGGTTTAGCTGTGAACTTGTATTATGAGTTACTGTTTAAGTGCCAACATACACACAACCTTACATAAACAAATAAGAATATGTGAATACTTCAATATCCATAGCCTGGCCTCAGATTCACTTAAAAGTGGCACTAGAAGAAAAATATTAACATAATTCCCCCTTGTAACTAAGATAACTGCATGATTTATGTGTAATTTGGTCCTTTAGGAGCGTTCTAAAGGCTATATTTATTATGTCTACCAGCATGCCATGTATTTGTATAGCTACAGTACTTGTATACTGTGTATAAATGCAAAACTTTTTTTGCTTTTTAATATAGTAAGGAATCGTTAGGATGACTGCAAAGTTTTTTTCGACATCTGTGTCCAATGCAGAGATTTCCATCCACTATTTGCCCCATAGACCCAACAGGAAGGGAGAGGAAATCTCTCCTAATTCAAGGGTGTATATGGTGAAAAGCTAAAAATACATGTGTATTTCTATATTGAATTTCCATAAGTTCTCTCCCTCTCCTAATAACCACACCCATCTAGAAGTTTGTAAATGTATTTATTGACGATGCCCATAGGATGAACTGACACAATTTTTTGACCCCTGTGAATATTCACTTCCTTGTGTCACCTCTCTCACACAGCCTACCTTCTAAACTTCTGTATCTCCTAGTAAGCTTGCCAAGGCAAGTGAAAGGAAGGGTCTTAGTTTGATCTCAGGAAACCTGAATAAAATGCAACCTTAAGATATGTGTGACCCCTTTAAGCCATGTTTTGTCTTCTCCTGTCAATGTGCAGTGATAGAGCCCCTCCAGCCCCAGCTCAGGTTGTGCTGCCATATGTTGTGAGGTCATTGCACAGTCCCGCTCTCCTCTCACATCTGCACAAGCAGCTGGTCAGTCCCAGGAAGTCATGTCAACTTCATGGATATCAATAAAATCAACTCTCCTGGGTTCAAAGTGCAGATGATGAAAGTGGATGGAGGCTGTAAAGCTGGCAGTGAAGATTTTATCATGGTGCTGCCGAGCAGAGAGGGTAGACTTTTCAGGTTAACAGTCTTTGCAGACAAGAGGTCCCTGGAACGTGCCCAAGAAAAGAGAAGAAAGAAGCAGGATTGGTCCCTTCACACTGCTGCACCTTCTTTACTGTTTTGTAAAGTGCTTCCTGTACAAAAGAGATGACCCTACAGAGCCAACTTGAAAAGAAAGTTCCCATTTTTTTTGCTGACAGATTTTCTGTGAAGGCTGGGAAGAAAGAAGAGGATTAGCCTATTTTACCAAAATTTTTCAAGAAAAACCAGACACTGAGAGCTTAGTTTATAAGGGTTCCTCTGCATTTACAGGGCACTATTAATATTCCTATTACTGGTATTTATGTCGCGCCAACAATTTATGAAGCACTTTACATACTGCACATTAACATCAGCCCCTGCCCTCGAGGATCTTACAATCCAGTACTGGAGTTATGGGATCCAACCCTATGGGTTTGACTATTGTTTTCTCCATATATCGTTATTGCTCTCCTCTTACAGTTCAAAAATATCAATATCATTTCAATTTGTTCGCCTTTTACCAAAATTGTCTCGTCTGCAATATTTCTTGTTAGAATGTAAGATCACACTTAGGGGCCAGCTATGCGTATTGTGTAAGGCACTGTGGAATATGTCAGCACTCTATAAATCAATTCAATGTAGAGATAAATGAATATTTGATATAATAATCTTCCAAGACTAATTATTCCTACTTGGAGGAAAAAAAATCGTCAAAGACATTTTAAGATAGATCATAGTGTTGCCTTTGAAGCTTCTCTCTTGTGAATCCCTTTGTTTGTATTCCCCCACACATATGTATCATCAAGTCTCTGACAACCGAATGAATAATACTTTTAATTGAAGGAGATTTTATGCTTTTTTGCAATAACTCCTCTGAACCCTCTGTGATCTTGATACTCTATATGGTGCTCGACGATAGTCTTCATGCTACGTCAGGAGCCATGAAATTTGACTTATTTACTTATCCCCAAGATCATTTTTCAGCTGACAGTGACTCACGGATCATCAAAAACAACCGTGATCGGACTTGCTGCAGACACATGCCGAGGGACTGTGATGGAAAGGTATCGAATTAATACAATTTTGGCTCTTTGTAAGTGAAAGACGATAAGCGAGGCTCCGGTAAGGTCATACAAGAAACCCAGTTCCCAGGACTAATTCTCCTGTTTGGTGAATAAGAGCTAATCTCCCTGACATGTGCCTGGACAGAGGGATTTTGCGGTCGCGGTGGCTAATGTGTGTCGCAAATAACCCTTTTCCCTTTGGACTTTCAAACATCCTGCTCATTTGCTCACCTGTCAGTCAACGTAGATTGAAAATCCATCAGTAGCTGGTTGGGTTGCTTGTGCACTGGAGTACACAGAATGATGTTTAAAGGTCTTTGTGTAGTTTATCTTGTTGCAGCCACCTTTCACTAGAGATGACTATAGGTCTTTGGAGAGGATTATTCATCTATTATACTCATTTATACGGCATATTCTGCAGTGCTTTAGAGAAACATCAAACAATTTACATGGTTACATTTACAATGTCTGCCCCAAGGTTGTATTTTGACACAATGCTGCCCTAGGAACACTTGAATGATGATGTTTTTTCCTACACGCTCTGCGGCTTGTGCCATGTGATTTTTTAAGTAAAAACCAATATTAGAATCTGCTGTTGGAGGTAGTATGTAATCTACTTTATATGCAAAACTGCCTTTCAACTGTACAGACCAGCAAACAAGAGAAACAATGATGGGTTTAAGCGGTTCTGTCGTCAAACTTAAAGTTTCAATAAAATATTGGCTGTGTACAGAAGAAAAAAAAAGTACTTACCTCTGTTTCTGTCCGCTCTGCTGAATGAGATTAGAAACCACCGGCTGAGGTTTCTTTAGGAATCAACACTTCTGGAAGGATCAATCTCCTGGATCCCCGCATCGATCAGTGATTCCTCCTGCTGACCTCTATGTCGCTACCGTATGTTAAAGTGATATTAAAGGCAAAAAAAATTTTCCTTCCCCCCCATGTAAATGTTAGCACTTACCTTAAATGATGTCTCTTTTTCCGATCTTCCTCTTCTTTCCCCATGTTTTCATCTGTCCCTCCAGCGGTGTGACGTCACTCCGATCCAGCGCTGACTGCTCTGTCTCTCCGATCCAGCGGTGTCTGCAGGCGGGTGCACGCGTCCATAGACTTACCTTGCGTCTCTGCTCGTCTCCCGGCCGAGAATCGGAACTGCGCATGCGCCCGCCCCAAGATCCTTTGCGGCCGTACGAGCAGTTCCTGATTCTCGGAGAGAGCAGCGTTAACGAGGTAAGTTTCAAATGATTTTAAGCGTTTTTTTTTTTGTTTTTTTTTTACACTTCTTGCCTATATCTACTGCATGCTAGCAGTAGATATAAGCAAAAAAAAACGGAGCGTTTAGAACCCCTTTAAGGTGGGCAGGAGATTGACACTCCCAGAAGTGCCGGAAGAGCTGCTTGAATCCATTCTTGTTTCTCATGTTTGCTTGTCTGTACAGTTGACAAGCCAGGCTGCATATAATGTAGATCCTATACTGCATTCAACAGCACACAAGATAAGGAAAGTTATCTCAGTTTGTACATTTTGAGACTTAGGGGCTGATTTATAAATCTTCCGCCCAGCATGTAGCTGGGCGAATGCCGCTCACACAGCACTATCACCTCTAGATGGTGCTCCGGAGCATTGGAATTTGCTATGCTCCTAGACTCTATCTAGTGGTGGTGCCCAGCTATATGCTGGGTGAAAGATTTAATTTATAGAGCCTGCCACAAAAGGAGCTTATAGTTTGATGTGATCCTGTCCTTAAAACCCTGTCCGCAAAAGAACACTTAATATTCACCTATTCTGCTGCCTGCACCATTGATCTTGGCTTTGTTGCAGATAGGTAGACTGGAAAATATTATTATTATTATACAGGATTTATATAGTGCCAACAGTGCTTTACAATATAAGGAAGACATTACAATCACAATACAAATCAAGACAAGATGGTAAGGAGGGCCCTGCCCCTGAGGGCTTACAATATTAAAGAAGAGCTTAACTCACCTCCCCTTTCTGATGCTGACACCTTCTCACTGGCTTTCATTTATCCAGGGCTGTCCCTATAATGAGTGTCCCTATAATGAGGCAGTCTGAGGAGGTTGCCTCAGACGACATCACATTGGATCACAATTGCCACCCCCTTTCTGGCCAGAGCATCCCAGGGTGCTAAGAGCTCCTAGCAACCGATGTCACTGGTTGCCAGGAGCTGAGCGAGACGCTCTCCCTGGTGTCCCGCCCAGCTCCTGGCAAACAGTGACATCAGTGAGCTCGGCGGAACACCGGACGGAGCTGTAGCCAAAAGTTCCATGCACTCCCCAACAAACATCCACCTCGGTAATGTGCACTTCTGGGGCCCCCCAGTTGGTGTGCACCACCACCAGCCACCACCATATCTCTTCTGCAATAAAGAATCTGCCTGCTTGCAGACTCTGGTTGGATTTTCCCTGCACTCCCAGGAACATGAGTTCAGCCCTCAGGACGGCTCTTTCTTCTCCTTGTACAGATACTATATTCTCTTTAACAAACTTCTTTCCTATTGCAGAGTAAAAAATTGCTAACATCTCATAAGTGAGAAAAAAGTCACATGACTAAAACTTGCTGTCTGGAAAGTTCTGTTTATTGCTGGTTGGCTATGAGTCACTGCATGACCACGCATACATAGAATAGGAGTTTCATGGTGTAGAGGGCAAACAGGGGCTGATATACTACAAATAGTTATGTTGGCACAAGCTCAGTGAATGCACGCTCATTGAAAACAGCAGATTGGTTTAGGGGGAAATAAAGAAACAAGATTTCTCTTAAACCTGGTTGGATATTGTAAGCAAGCACAGTTTCACTTGGCCATTAGAAAAATCTATCCTTGGGGAATCAGATCCATGTTTCAAGGCATGTCATGGACAATATTTTCAGAGGTGGCCCTTGAACGCCATATACCTAGTTATGCCATAATTCAGACCTCAAAAAGTTTTTTTTGGGGGGGGGGGGATTTTAGGTGATGTTTTACAATACTGTATACACATATTACTTAAAAAGTAAATCTGCCCAAATATGTTGTTTAATTTATTAAAGGGATATGCTAACCAGCTGAGCTACGTGCTGGCTTCAAATTTTTCTTTGAAGAATCTTAAACAACAGAGACCCTCACCCAGAGCCCCAAAGAATGGAGTCCCTCATGCAGAGTCCCAAAGAATAGAGACCATCACCCAGAGTACAATAAAACAAAGGCCCGCAACCAGAGACCCTTAGAAATAAGGTCCTCACTCCAAGTCCCATAGAAAGGAGGTCTTCACCCAAAGTGCCACCGAATGGGTGTCCTCATCCAGATTGCAAAAGAAAGGGGTCCTTACCCAGAGTCCCAAACAATGAGGAACCTTGCCCAAAGTCTCAAATTATGAAGGCCCTCACCCAGAGTCCTAAAGAACAGAGGCCCTTACCCAGAGGCCCAAAGTACGCAGGCCCTTAGCCAGAGTCTCAAAGAATGGAGGCCCTCACCCAAGTCCCAAAGAATGAAGGCCCTCACCCAGGGTCCCAAAGAACAGAGGCCTTTACTCAAACTCCCAAAGAATGCAGCCCTTAGTTAGCTTTGGAAAGTCTCCAAACACAAAACAAATACAGAAATGGTCAGCCCCCTTGGATCTTCAGCAGAGTAAAAACAGGGCTTTTTTGATACACAGATTAAAAAAGGAACATTAGTCTGCTAAGGATCCAAGCATGCCAACCGTTTCTATATTTGTTGGATTATCTCAGCCTGTGAAAGCAATCTGAGCACCTGGGAGTGAATTGGAGCTGTGATCTAGTGAGTGAGTTATATTATCTAGGTATACACAGCTCAACTTTCTCTTGATTTACACCAGCAAGAATCGGACAAAATTTGAGTTGTCTATGGCCAGCCTTAATCTTTGTTGACCAACATAAAAAAGTTTTGATAAATCACATGGGTTATAAATAATGAGAAGCGGACGGCCAAACTTACTAACACTACGTCCAAGTTTGATGCTGTCTGGTCCCCTTGGATACAACACTATTTTCCTTCCATTTTGATTACCTTCTACTTGCTATTTAATATCTTTGTCTTGAGGGTCCTTGGTTCCCCCCTCTTCCCTGGCCGCACCCTGGTTTCTTGCCTCTACCCTTCTCCTCTCTTTCTTCTTCTCCTTCTCCTCTCTTACTCTACATCTTTCGGTGTAATGCTGCACCCTTGGACTGTTCATATACCCTGGTGATCACCCCACTATTTCCTCTTCACTGGAATGGCTCCTGCCATATGTTACTATGTGTATAGGAGGATACACTAGAACACTTTATGGACTTTTCCAATGCATCCTCTTGCCTATGGACTTACACCTGCAGAGTCGCTTTCTGGCCTTGATCCTCTTTGCCATTGCTGTAATGTATATAACTTTTACACCAAGTTTTGTACTTTATCTTTTGTATTTTCTGTTCCTGTTTACTATTTTGAATAAAAATGTATAAGAACAAAAAAGAATTAAGAAGACAGCACAAAGGTGCACACTGTGTGCATAATTTGTATGCCCCTTTATGATTGTTTTTGGTGTTTTTGCCAGTATTTAGTACCTGCAGGAAATGTTTGGAGCCTAATATATCTTTTAGAGGTTATAAGCAGTTAGGCATAAACTTTTTATGTTTTATTTTGTTTATTATATGTTTTATGGTGTTTTACACACATTCAATGAGGATGTAGCTTTTTTTGTTGTTTTTTTTTTAGTATTATTAGAGAATGTTTGCCTAAGCCAGCCAGTTACAGATGGATTGTTCAACAACAATCTTATGTTTGTAGGCCCTCCCTGACATCTCCTGGCCAAGCACTTTTGGGAAGAACCAAGCAATTGGCCAGGATGGATTTTCAGCCAGTCGCTATTGTTTTTTACTCTAGAGAAGCTGGCACTCAATCACTCCCCCTTCGGTCTCACACGGGCCAAAACATGAACATTTTTGGTCAATACCTGGATCACATCCATGCAGATTTGTGTTCATAGCAAAGACGCCCAAAAAGTAGCCTAAAGGCGCATAACTGAGATTCACCCCTGAACTTGGATCCAATTGAGGGAATTGAGTCCTGAGTACAGCTTGACACCATGCACGCCTGCTGATTCTGCTTGACAATAAGTGTTCACGTCAACCAAAGGAAACAAATTCTTGCCTTCCGTTGCAATAGCAAAAAAATGGCTAATCTGTATTATTTCCCTCTCCCTGGACTTGTTTTTTTTACCCAGTCTTTTCCACACTGGCTCTGCAGCTAGCTATTGTTCTTTAGCCAAACAACAAACATTGAATGGGGCGCACCCTAGAGCTGGAAATTTGCATAATACATTTACGCAAATTGGCAAGGGTGAGAAAAGCTTAATGGGACAGTTATCTCAAAAAGAGGGACATTAAACTGATCTCATCTTCATTAGGAAGTAGAATGCTGCCCAGGGAGGTATGTGAGATTAATAGCAAAGTATTACGCTGCTGCAGATAATCCTGTGGGTATTGCCAAAATGTCGTTCCCCCCACTGCGCAGCGTAAATCGGTAATTTCTATTGCTATAATTGGCAAAAGCAGTCATGTTGCTGTTTATAATTAGACAGATCTGACTTCATCTTCTGCACTAATTGGGCTTATATATAAAGGACAAAAAATAATTGAGTGCAGTCACCCCTAGCAACATATGACACATCATATGTACTTTTAGATTTTTTTTTACTTTAATTTAAAATTTTATTAATTTTTTTATTTAAAAGTATATTCCTACAGTTCACTCCCTGCCGTTCGCCCCTCTTCTCATAGGGGCCGAGCGGCAGTAAGTGAATAGCCGAATGCCACCAAGCGGCATTCGGCTCAGCTATTCTGCTCGGTTCCTCCGAGGTAGCTAGCAGAATAGCAAAACCGTTAAATGAAAAAAAAAAAAAGTTGAAACATTATTTTAAAAATGTAAAAAAATAGGAAAAAAATTTTTTTTCAAGAAAAAAAGTAAATAATAATTTGTAAAAAGACGCACGCCGACCCGACCTCACGCGATGAACTCCCGCCGCACAATGAAGAATTTGACAGATGCCGGCAACATAAAAAAAAAATGAGCGGAACTAGCAGTGACTGCTAGCTCCGCCCAACTGTTTCCTATTGGTCTGGCACCTGCCAGAGTCTTCTATCAGGTCCCGGCCAATAAATAACAACACGGCGTAGCCGGCCGTGACGCACAGCTGGCTCCGCCCAAGTTGTTATTGTTTAATAACAGATCAGTGTCCCCAGGTCATTTGGGGACGCGGATCTGTCATTACAACTGGGCGGAGCGAGCCGTGAGATCACAGCTGGCTCCGCCCAGCTGTCATTTGCGCGGTGATCGGTCAGCTTCGGCCAACCTTTCTCCACGCTTTGGGTGTCACTATGGCTCACCCGAGGCGAAGCATATGCGTTCGGCTCGGCTGAGCCGCTCGGTTTCTGTACTGGCTATTGTGAATAGCCCGTGCAGCAGCCCTTCAGTTTGACTGAACCGAAGGGCATAGGCGGCCGAAGTGAGCCGAAGGATCAGCCGAACCTATGGCTGGATCCTTCGGCTCTTTAGTGAATAACCCCCTTTGACTTTATTATCACTTTAATACATGTTTAAATAAATATATTCAGATAGATAGATAGATAGATAGATAGATAGATAGATAGATAGATAGATAGATAATAGGTAGATAGATAAAAGGTAGATGGCACTCTATTTTAGGAATATTGGAAGAAAATGTTATTTACATTGTACTTTGATACATTCCCACACCACATAAAATCACGACTGAAAATAAAAATTCTACTTCTGGATGAAACTTTACCTGGAACATGCACGCTGCAATAATTACACTTTTTCCTGACCAGGAACCACATAGAATTTTGTTCATTCAGAGATAAGAGACATGAAAATGTTTCCACCGCTCTCCTTCAGTTTTCCTCTTCATTACGGTTGAGAACAATCATTGATCTGACCCCAGTAATCATTACAAAATGTAAGGAATGTTTCCACAACAACCGTTTTCAAACAATTTTCTATCCGCGTATGGCCAGCTTTGTAGGTGAGATCAAGCATTGGGCTTGCCTGCTCAGTGACTGGGGAGATGGAAGTTCAATAGAAGGCAGTGAGTCCAGTCTGGGTGTTGAGAATTCCCAGGGACTACAATTATACAGCCTATGTCATGCTACTCATATCATCTCACAACATTCTCTTCTTTAGTCCTTTTTTAACAAGCATCCTATACAATGTGTCTGCCAGGTCAGAATGATAGACATTGATGGGACATTATGTGGACATGAAGGACATTTTCCCTGCAGACATGTTTCCAGTCCGGTAACATTTGCTGGATTCTCTCGGCAGATTTTTTTTCTCAGTTACTGAGCTGAGCAACATATGGAAAGTTTACTAGACAAAAGGGAAGTGCACATCCATTTGACTCCGTCCCTATCTACATAGTACGGCTTCTCCTGCAAAGCCTAAATCACTTTAGAGGCAAATGTTTGCACGTAAAAAGAGATGTATTTTTATGGGAGTGTGAGCAGAAAAACCCCATCAGTTTTACAATTTGTTCTGCACCAAATGCAATGGTGGATGATCTGTCTGTTTTGTATGTTGCATCTGTTCTTATTTTAGAAGGGAATCAAAATGTGAGCCCTAATTATTATATTGTTTAAAAGGTCAATAAACTCTCAGCTGTTCTTGCATATATCTACTGCTAGCAAGCAGTAGATATTTGCAAAAACATAAATTTAAAAAAACGATTAAAAAGGGTTTAAACTTACCTGTGTCTTCGCCGCGTGCTCCCGTCCGAACATCTGAAGAGTCTCGGGCGGACGCAAAGGATCTTGGGGCGGGAGACGAGGAGAGACACAAGGTAAGTCTATGGAGAAGCGTGCAACCGCACAGACACCGTGGGACGTCTGGAGAGGAGGACAGAGGAGTCAGCTCTGGATCGGAGACCCGTACCAGCGCTGGACAGCTGAAAAGGACAGGAAAGAAGAAGATGATCAAGATCAAGAGGCATCATTTAAGGTAAGTCCCTACAGCAGGATTGTGAAGGGGCAAAAAAAAGTTTGACTTTAATGTCACCTTAAGTGTATCTAAACCTAAGAACAAAAGTTAAATATATTACAGCATACCATGTGTGTATGTACATATAGGGTATGTGACGGCTGCATTTCTTTCAGACTTTTTTTCCCTATATTTGTACCTGGTGATCCTGCCAACAACAGTCTTCCTGTCCTAAAGTGACAACCAGGGGCATCCCTTTAATGAGGTAGCCTGAGACTGTTGCCTCAAGTTGCATCTCTTTGGGTCACGTGTGTGGGGGGGAGGGGGGGGGGCAGACAAAGCAGCACATTTAAGGACCATACACATATCCCTGCCCACCTCTTAGGAACCTTTGATGTTCTGGCTGTCATACTGCCCAGCTTCTAGCAACCAGTGATGCCACTGGTTGCCAGAAGCTGGACGGGGAGCCAGAAAGAGCATCTCAGGTCTGCAGAGGGCAGCATCACTCTTGTGCACCGCCACCCCCCAACCCCCCAGCCAACCATCCCAGGAAAAAAGTCTAGGGATGCCACTGGTGACAACACTCACTTACTGCACTGTATCTATGGAGGAGCAGTGTTGCGCTGCAGGTCACGTCTACTTCTGATCTTCTCCATAACATAGCGTATGGGTGGGTGGCGCTCTGTAGTACACAGCGGGGATAGCGGGGAACAATGTAACTGATAAGAGTGCAGCACAGGTAAAGAGCACAGGAAGCTATCAACTGAGAAGATTTCTAGCAAGATCAACAGGTATTGTTTGCACTATCGAGCAGATAAAACAAAAGTATTTCAATCGTATATTTACCAGATCAAAAGGGAGCAAATATAGAAAATTTGTTAGGGTTTACCGTACTTATTATTATTATTATTATTATACAGGGTTTATATAACACCAACAGTTTTCACAGCCCTTTACAATATAAAGGAAGACAGTACAGTTACAATAAAAGAGGGTCAGGGGGGCCGTGCCAATAAGGGCTTACAATCTAAAAGGGGAGGGGCAATTGATACAAAAGCGTAATAACTGTGAAGGGGCTCAGTGAATGGAGAAAGTAAAGGTTTAGTTGTTAGGTGGTGGTGAGATAAGCTTCCCTGAGGAAATGAGTTTTCAGGGATCGCCTAAAGACAGACAGAGTAGGAGATAAGTAGAGAGATTGTGGTAGGGAGTTCCAGAGGATAAGAGAGGTTCTTGAGAAGTCCTAAAGAGGAGCTTGGGAGGAGCCGACAAGAGAGGTGGAGAGCAGGAGGTCTTGAGAGGGGCAGAGTGGATGGTTTGGGTGATATTTTGAAACAAGGTTTGAGATGTGGATGGCTTTATATGTTGTTGTTAGCATTCTGAATTGTATTTGTTGGGCAATCAAAAGCCACAGGAGGGATTGGCACAGAGGGGCAGCGGACACTGAGCGGATGGCGAGGAGGATGAGTCTGGCAGGAGCATTGATGAGAGACTGAAGAGGGGATAGTGTGTGTAGAGGTTGGACAATGAGGAGGACGTTGCAATGGTTAAGATGAGAGATAAGGAAAGAGGGTATAAGTATCTTGGTGGTGTCAATGGGCCTGTCTTATGTCATGGAGCTGAAGGTGGCAAGGTTCGGACAGTATATTGAATTTGCAGCAGTGGCGTAACAATCACCATAACGATCACCATATGGGGCCCGGGGCACAGTGGGGCCCGGCCAGATGCCGTGCAGGCCGCCTGGGTCGCTATAGGATCTTCTACTGCTGGCTTTCACTGGCGTCTGAAGACGAACACGCCGCTGTTCAGATCATCTGTGCAGCGCCGCGTTCGTCTCCACAGTCAATGAGAGCCAGCAGCAGTGGGGGAGCAGGCTGGACCAGATATTCTATCAACGTTGCTAGCCCCTGACGTCACCGGCAGTGGAGGAGGAGGCGGGCCCATGCTCGGCAGCAGGGGAGGAGGCGGCCTCGGTGACGAAGAAGGAGGCGGGCACGGCGGCGGAGGAGGTAAGGAGTGCGACCAGCCCACCTTAAGGGGGATCCTGCAGAGCACACCATAGAGAGTCTATGGTGGGCTCTGCAGGGTCACCCTCAGGTGGGATCTCGAGTGGGCTCTACAAGGGGTATAACTAGAAATCACGGGGCCCCATACAAAATTTTGCTATGGGGCCCTGTGATTTCTAGTTACGCCCCTGATTTGAAGCCTGGTGGAGAGGTAGAAATCCAGCATTACACCGAGCACCCTGACAAGAGGAAAGGAACTGATAGTTGTGCTTTTGCACTTGAAGGAAAAAGTGGGGGAGGGAGCATGAGGGGGGGTATTATGAGCTCATTTTCTGAAAGATTTGGTTTTAGAGAGTGGTGTACATACTCTTTACACTGTGCTTTGCTTTGCTGATTCAGAGTTTGCTTTAATCTTCTATTATTAATATTATTATAATAACATTTGGCTCATGTATAAATATGGTAGTTAAATTGTGTTGACAATAGCAGAAACTTAGAGTCTAACTTTTTGATAATTTAACTTTCAATTGATCTTTTTGCCATAGTTGCCAAGTGTCTCACTTTCTGCTGGAGAATCCCCCCCCTATTTTGCAGACTGTCCTTCATCTCCAATACACCATGGAATGTCACACCAGGCAGGTGGCAGCACACAAGTATCCTATCACAGGACAGTGTCCCCGCTGAGAATATTGGTAACTACTCTATATGGCCTAAAGTTGAATTTGGCTGCCTCGGCCAGCTCTGTACACAGGTGTCTGCTGAAACACAAGATATGAATCAACCTGCCTTCCAGACCCAGCAGAAAAAAAGCACTTGCTGCCATATTAGAGTTCTATTAGGGGTTGCCCGGGAGAAAGCAACCCAGACAGAAGCCAACAGACTCTCTGTACCCTCGTAATGAGAATACAGCTCTGAATTCAGCGTCGGGAGGGAAGCAGCTGAGATGATGACAACAGAGTGAAGATTGTCATTAAATGGTGCCGCTTCTGCCAAATTGCCGTGTAAATTACACACAGATGACATTGCTCGGAGCTAACACATAACTATTTTTTCGCCTGCACAAAGCCCCCCATAGAGACGGGCAGACACTGGATCAATCTATTAGCACTGTTTTATCAGCACCATGAAAATATCTCTTTGTGCAAGGAAAAAAAAACATTTTGTGCCCTATACATTAACAGCATTAAGTGACCACTACCGGACCGGAATACAAAATGACCACATCAAAGTTTGCTGTAGACGCCAGCCCTGGACATCTGAGGCATAACCATCTCAATTTCCACGCTCATAAGATGGCTATGAAAACGGTATTGATTTTCAGGCTGACACGATTGCTCTGGTATTGAATTACGGTCAAATATTTGCTGAAATTTACACTTTATGGAAATTGGCAATGTTTCAGTTTTTGTTTTTTAAGTGGATCTAAACCAAATAACACAAATGTAAAATATTGCAGCTAACTGGTCCTCCTTAGATACAGCAGTTATGGTCTCAAAAAACTACTGTATATATTATATTATTATTATTTATATATTTATTTATTTATTTTTATATCTATTCTTATTTTGTATTTTATACTGATAATAATTTTTAACCCACTGCAAGGGTTACGTTTTATTCTGCCTGGAGTTGTTCATAATTTTTTTTTAACCAAAAGGTGAACTATGCCTTTAAGTGGCCTTAGTGTGTGTCAGGTACATGGTGGAGTCTGAGTTGATGACGGCGGCCTCCCTTGCACCTCCAGTCCCAGAGCCCCTGGATGGCAGAACAGGTGTGCAGGGACATGGATTGGCACGAGTCCTGGAAGATGCCATTGTGGCAAGAAGGGTCCGTCTCTGCGTTGCCCATGAGTCCTGGGCAGGAAGCAAGCACAGGTGTGAAGCGCACAGGAGGCATAGTTCCAGAAGAGCTGAAGTCAGACTAGCCAACAAAGGGACAGAGCCGCACCAAGAGACAGACAGGAACGTAGTCAGGAGCAAGCCAGGATAGGTACTGTGCATGCAGCGAGGTACAATGCAGCAGGCAGAAGCGGTAGTCTATGAACAGGCCAAGGTCAGAGGAACACAGAGTAGTGGATGGGAGGTCAAACAAGCCGGGTCAGAATCAGATGGACAATCAGGACACAGGATCTAGGGACACAGAAGGCTGTAGATCACTCAGCATGGAGGTTAGGACATCACAGCCTTAAATAGCGTGTTTGGCACCACAGCTGTAATGAGGGCATGCACACATGCGCAGGCACACTGGGAAGCGTACACACAAATATGCGCAGACCTGTGCATAGGCACATGATGATGCACAATTCTATGAGCCAATCTGTGCCCGCACACATGCGCAGGCACACGCACTGAGCTTCAGCCACATAGGCTGATTCTGGCTTCCTGACAGTGCATATGAGTAGAATTAGGACTGGGAGCAAATTAGGGTGAGAGGAACTGATGCAAATGGCTTCACATGCTCTCTGTATAATACACTCATGCTATATAATTTCTAAAAATTAATACATTTCTTAAAGAAATATAATTCGTCTCCAGGTTTGTGCCCCATTCTACTTGTATCTCTAGCTCTGTATAGTAATAGCTGTCTCTCCGACACTCCCTCAGTTGTACCTGTATCCTTGCCCCAAGCCGTCTTTTTCTGTCTGCTTCTCCGTCTGACATTCCTGTTGTCTCCGTACAGCCGTCCCTGGTTTGTAGTATTGTAGTTGGTTTGGGTGGGACGAGTTTACTGTAAAGCTGGGAACACATGGTTAGAATTTTGTTTAAAAAATTTGTTTTTTAGTTCCATTGTCTAATAGTTAATGGGGTCAATTTGATGAAGGAGCAGCGTGGACATTTTTATGAAACAAAATTCTAACAGTGAATGTGGTTTTCATTTGGGAAACTCTATTCAGTTCTGACCAGATTTTTCATATGAGAGTTTGTACAAAAATTACCAGACAGTGTATGGCCTTAGACAGTGTATGGGGAGTTTTGCTTGGAAAGTTGGGAGAATTAAGTTTTAGCAGTTAAGGTCTTTTCAAGTATCTTAACTATTACCAAAAATGTATCTTATTTGTGTATCACTCGGCTGTAGATCCTCCAAGCATCTCTGAATTGGTGCTGACACTGTCCTTCCTTCTGGAGGGGGGCTACTTTTGTTCCCCATGGTGTTGTGTGTGTTGTAAAGTAGACAGTGCTCCAAGCTCGCTCCAATTATGGACTATAATCACATGTTTAGTTTGCTAATTTGCATTGAGATTGTAGTCCATCCCAGGAGCGAGCTTGGAGCAGTGTCTACTTTAAAACACACACAGGGACCATGGGGAACATAAGTAGCCCCCCTCCAGAAGGAAGGACAGTGTCAGCACCAATTCAGGAATGATTTGAGGAAATACAGCCGAGTGATACACAAATAAGATACATTTTCGGTAACAGTTAAAGTACTTGAATGTATTTTTAAGGTTTAACTCCTGAGTTTAGTGTCACTTGAACCTATATAGTGGGAGCTGTAATTGGGTTTGATATATGCTTGGTGCAGTCTGTTCGGTGTACTGGGGTGGGGGTAAGGTGCAGTCACTCTGAGGAATGGACAAAATGCAGCAGCGGGATCAGTTAAGCTGGGAATTCACGGTTATTTTGTTATATTTCCAGAGCAATAGTTCCATTCTACAATAGTCAATGGGGTCAAATCGATGAACATTGTTGACAAAAGAGTGGAATGGAAAATCTTTCTTGAATGAACACCATTCTAACAATAAATTTGGTTTTCATTCGGGAAATTCCATTCGAATGTTAAAACCGAACAAAATTTCGACAGACATTCGTCAAGTCAAGTAGTGATGGCATCATTGGATGTTCTGATCGAATTGTTCCTATAACCATCCGTACTCAATATCTGCCCCAGCTTTAGCATCTTCACCTTGTGTGCACTATAGGGTTAGCAGATGGAAAGTTCGTCATCTGCTGTTAGAAATTTGGTTGAATGTTCTTTGAAATCGTTCCTCAAAACATTTGAACTAGCCATCATTGAGTCAACTCATTTCTTTTGAAAGCCCTTAAAACATTTCTTCCAGCCCTGCTACTTGAATGGAATCCCAGATGTATTAAAAAGGTTTCCTTTGTGCCCAGTACATGCGAATTACAATATGTACATTTATTTCATGAACAAAAATCACATTGATGATAAAATTAAGCAATTTACGGTTAGAATGTAATTTGTTCAGATAAACAAATGTGCTAAATTTTCCATACTGAGCCTTCCATTTTCCTTGTTACTGAAAAGAACATCACCTAAGCCCCACTGACCATGAGAAAATTGGACAACATTTTTCAAGCAAGTTTTCCTGGAGTATTACCAGCTTAATTTGTTAAAAACAGCCCAACACGGGTCCTTAGCCCTATGCAAGCTCTAACCAGAGTGACCTGGAGCTTACACAGGGCATCCTCCTTTCATTCGTTGTGGTAAATGGAGCAGCAGGGTAGTAAAAGGATGGTAAAATGAAGCAAGCTGAAGGGGGGATCTAAATTATTTTTGCTTTTTGTTTTTCTCAGTCCCCCTTACATCAGAGTTCTTTTTACCATGAATGCTGCTGCCAGAATTATCCACCTAAC
>NW_017306813.1:771108-772082 GCF_000935625.1 Nanorana parkeri
AAAATTCCCCCCCCTCCCCCCCCCCCCCCCCCGGCGCCCCCAGTCTTAGATGGATGTGTAGTTTCAAAATGGGCTTTAATCAATTTTCAGTTTCTTGTAGCCTGGCTGTTAGATACAGAAGGACACGATTGCTCACGCTGACATCACACAGATATAGGTGACTATAATCACAGTGATACAAGCTGTGAGTCATCTGCCACTCTAACAAAACCTGATTTCCATTTTTGTGAGATTTGATTCCCGAATATGACGTCAGCTTTACCCCAAAACGCGACAAACGCAGTGCATAGCTGAGCACCTTTAGGGAATATCTCGTCTTTCACGCATGACCTCATCCATATAAATAGATTTATTCATTAAGAGATGAGCCAATCTGTTTAATACACTCACTGTGATTACACTGCTGGTCACATCTGAGGGGCCCCTGCATTAAGCGGATATCCCAGGGCCCCCGGAGAATTGGGAATGGACTTGCTTCAGTAATGACCTAATGGGATCTTTTCTGAACAGGATGTCAAATTCTATTTATCGATATGGAGAAGGAGCCTTTCATGGATTTGGCCAGAAAATATCACAATCCTTCTTTATCAAACCATTCTGACTATAAATAAACTTTAGTATGTATATATTTATGTACACGTCTATGGAGGACAGGTTATAAAGCTAATAAATACATCCTATACAATGTATTATTAGAATTGTTTATATATGGTTTTTTTTACACATGAACATATATAGTTTACCATTTTCTTACAGCAGTTTATTTACAGATGTTTATGTAATATGTTTATAAACATACTATACATCTTAGATACATTTCCTTCCTGTGAATGCATGTATTAGCCCAGTAGCTTGCAATCATTGTGGGATAATGTCCATTACCATCACATATGGCAACACAGTTACTGTATAGCATGTTGTTAGTGCATGCCAGATCTTACTATTGACAGTACATTGGAATACAAAGCTTATAT
>NW_017306813.1:772095-777625 GCF_000935625.1 Nanorana parkeri
TGGGAGACCCAGTTTAGATTATTACTATTATTATTATTGATTTAATTAATATCACTGTGGACTGGCTCATGGGTGGAATCTTGCAAATATCAAAATGCTTTGATAGGTAGATGTCAGTCTGGAGGAGTGAGCGTCTCTAGGCGGACTACATTTGCATGCAGACCACCTTGGGAATGCTCACATACGACACTGAGGCTCCATGATTGAAAGAACTGAAATCCAATTAATGAAAGCCAGGAACTGTCAGGCTGGGGTGGAAAGTGAACAATGATGACTGACATCCTCCAGCCAGTAAATGAGACGGACTCTATCTGACTTGCTGCAGCTTCTAATGTACATCGTGAGAAGCTCACAGTGTGCAGTGAAGTCAGAGAAAGCAATTTGAGTCCAGGAGAGCAGCCGGTACAACTGTGCAAGACTGAAGGGAAGGCTGGAGGTCAGCTTTAAATAGAACGTTTGCATTTTTTTCCCCACAATGCACAGAGTGTGCATGGTTTTCAACTTGGTCTAGTTTGACATTGTTCCAATTCCAGAAGTTCTACATATTAGAACTTACCCATAGGAATGAATGGGGCAGAGAAGCCGGGCTAGGGGACGGGGAGACGTTTTCAGGACAAAGACTGTGCTGGGTCGGGATACACAGTAAAGAACGCTGGTAAGGGAAGGAGGTAAGTATTTAACATGGCAGTCTGCACCCAGGTGGGATGGGGAATTATTAAAGGACTAAACATGAACTTGTCCTTTAAGATATGACTGATGCAAAATCTACATCTCCATTAATATGCATCGTCTATGAGAAATGAACAGATACATTCCAATTAACACGTGTGATAATGAGTAAATAGCTGCAGCAAACTCCCTAAAGAATTCATATACCTCAGTGTACATATGCCCACCTCCCCGAGGTCAAGTCTTTAAAGGAGCCCGCACCTCACTTAGCTAAATCTGCTGCACAGAGGTCGTAAGGCGTGAACCCGTCACCACTGGTGCCTGCGAGCTGCCTTTTGAGCTGCCTTTTGCTAGCATAGCAAATATGTCTGACCCAGGTCCTTATCCAAAGGGGGGACGGGGTGAACCCACACAACAGATGGTACAAGATTTTACTCAACACTTCACTCAAGTTTTGTTATATTTATACACTTAACAATGTTTCAGCTTTTTAACCCCTATATGAAATATTTCACAGAACTTCTGTCAAATGACAACTGAAAAGTATGAATTTGGTCATTTAAAACAGGTTTTAATGGCATTGTACCAGAAAGACAGCGCCGTACCCAGCTGATGTTACCATAGGGAGTCATTCACATGGCCTTGCAGGTCCATGTGGCGTGCGCACCCATGCAGAGACCTTCTGTTGAATGCTGGGCTAAAATAAGTCAGTTGGGGTGAAATGCATTTTTGCAGGGACAAGACTATGTTGGCTGTTGCATTGGAATAACATTTTTAGGGGTCAATCACACGGGTGTGCATGTCCGCATGGTGTGCACACCCATGCAGAGACCAAATCCCGCGAGGGATGGGTGCAGCGTGGAATTGCATGCAGCCACTTGTACATTCCTATGGCAGGACGCAGCCATTCGTGGTTACAGGCACACCTGAACCCCGACCTACGTTTATTTTGTGTTATTCTCTAGTTATTGTTAATGGATCTGGCTCATAAAAAAATCCTGCGGGCTCCTGGATAGGACAAACTAGCTCCTGAATTCCATATCGATGAATTTGTCCCGATATCCCGACATATCATTATCCAGATACGCCCTGGGCAACATGACGCCTGAGCACAGTCCCGGCAGGCAGAGAATAGGGGATCCTTGAAAAATGTCTTCCCAGCTTCTGATAGAAATGCAGTTCCATGTAGCTGCTTGGAACATCAAGAAAAGGCTCAGACTTGAATTCCTTCTCTGCCATTGTGATTGAAATTTAAGAAGACATTTAAGTTCTGCAAAACATAAAAAAAGAAAAAAAAATCCACATTAGGGTGGAATGTTTCTTCACAAGGAAAAAGAATATGACCTTAAAGCCACTTTACAGAACACTAAACCCCCCCCGCCCGACATCAGGGAGATTACCTAAAGTGCTGCACACTGAATGAGGGTCCTTTTCCAGTATTGTGAACCCTCAATGAAATCCTGTATAGAATTCTCAGTACAAAAGAACATCCCCAACAATGCTCCCCCTTTAACCCTTTGTAATCAAAAGACACTCAAAGGACAACTGACGTAAGATCCCGCCAAACTTTTATTTATTTATTAGTGGTATTTATATAGTGCTGAAAACTTTACACAGCACACCTGTGTACCTCAAGGAGCTTGCAATCTTAGGTCCCTATCTCACATGCATGCATACATACAGGACAAATTTACCTCCAGCATGACTTTAGAGTACCCAGAGGAAACCCACACAAGCACAGGGAGAACATGCAAACTCCTTGCAGATAGTGACCTGGTTGGGATTTGAACCAGGGACCCCCCAGTACTACAAGGTAGAAGTGCTAACCACTACACCACCATGTTGACCTATTTTTAATTAATTAATTAATTGATTAATTAATTGATTTATGTTAGGTTTGGATAAACTAAAAACTTAACGTGTTGTAAGGTACCGCCGCAGATCGGGAAGGTGTCATTTAATGATCAGTAAGCATTGTATATGTAACTGCCATTTACTAAACTTTTGTTTGTTGAATATGGTGAATATGGTCCTAGAAAACCTGGTATGGTCACATGATTTAAAGTGATATTAGGTCCTGTTCATACCTTGGCGTATGCGTGTTGTGTTTGTGCATGTGTGCATGCGGTTTTTACTGCGTGGGCTGCCCCTTTGCAAGGGTTAAGAAAAGGGTTAAGGAGTGCTTCTTTAAGAAAAAAAAAAGTGTCCATATGATGTGTTCTCTTAATCTCTGCATTGTAGGATAAGCACAGGAACTTTACAATATGTACATTATTGAGGGTTCATGGACAATTTTTTTCAACGCATGGCTTTTGTGGTACCGCGTGTAGCAGCGCAGCACAAGGCTGCACTGAGGTGCCAATTAGAATGAAGGGCAACACAGCATATTTAGCATGTGCTCCATTGTGTTATGTGATAGGCTATGGTGTTAACGGGCCCTAAATCAGCGCATTTTCTGCCACTTTCTATGCCTGGAAACATGGCGATAACTGTAATCTACGCTTATTTCGCAGCATTTTATAGGTTTTCAGTGGATTTTGTAGAACTCTACTCGGAGTCAAAGGTCAAGTTGAGATCTGAGGGAGAAGTAGCCCACTTTGCATGGGGGGGGGTATTGCCAGTAAACCCACAGAGGTCGGCTCTCAGCTTTGGCAAAGTGCTTTCACGTTGTCGGTCGGGTTGTAACTGCACGTGCGCTGAAACCGACATCTGAGGCCTTCAATCTGAGCTGGGTCCTCCGAGACCTAAAACCATCAGATCATATATATCCAGGCTGCTTCCTGCCACTCATTAACTGGATCAGGTTCCCTCGGCTGCTGAGCTTCACCTGTCGCTGACTTTGTTTTTCGCCTTTTTTATTTGAAGGCGGTCGCATTTTTTCCTTCGACTTTTATAAAAAAGATCAGAGGGGACCTGTGAGTTTTTTTTTTTTAATAGACACGCATTCTGCTTTTATCCCATTTACACATTTGCCTGTAAAAAAAACTAAAATAACATATACCTTTTTTATTATTATTTTCAATAAAACGCCACGCTTTTTCTTTTATATTGTTTCAAAAGTTGAAATTTTTTTTTTTTTATACTAATGTCACTTTGCTGCAACGACAATTAATTTGTAAATATCTAATCCGAAATGAACAAAAATGTCCAATTCGTCCGAATCCGAATCCCTAACCGAATTGACTTTTGGACCTGAATACCGAAAAATTAAATAACGAACAATCTGAAACAAAAGTTAACTAATCACATTTTTTACCGGCACACATGGGGCTACAGAGATACCACGATTATCTGATGTCAATAAAGACGAATCGATGAGGTGGATACTGGTGTGCTGGTGACTTCTTTTCTTCTTTGTACATACTATTCGTTCACACCAGTCCCTGCCCTCAAGGAGCTTACAATCTAAGATGCCTATTTAACATGCATATACTAAGGCCAATTTAGACAGGAGCCACCTAACCTACCAGCATGTCTTTGGGGTGTGGGAGGAAATCCACACAAGCCCAGGGAGAACATGCAAACTCCATGCAGATAGTGTCCTGGCCAGGAATCACACTGAGGACCACATTGCTGCAAATCAGAAGGCCTAACCACTAAATCACTTTTGTGTATTTTTGGAATCAAAATAATGTAACTGTTTGCTTATAGCAGCATACTTCCCTCCACCTGAGACCCATCCTCTTCACCTCCTAAAGAAAATGTTATTGTGCAAGCTAACACAAGGCTCTACAACTGCCTGACAGCCAATGTAGAAAGTATTGGATGTTGGCTAGCCTGACAGCAATATGTCATGTTCATGTCTTAGACTTGTATGTCATAATAATGGGAGCTCTAAATAGGAGGCACATATGGCAGCTTCAATTACCCTATCTTCAAGAGTTTTATTAATATGTCCTCAGAGCATCTCAATAGGACCCTGAGGAATATAATGGAGAGAGAGAGAAAGAGGTATTGATATTATTTTTAAGTTTTGCTAATATTATTTTGGCCACAGTCCTCCATAGTGCTGCCACAGTCATTCACAGTCCTACCACAGTACTTTGTGGTGATGTCACAGTCCTCCATTGTGCTTTCACAGTCATCCATAGTGCTGCCACAGTCATCCATAGTGCTGCCACAGTCATCCATAGTGCTGCCACAGTCATCCATTGTGTTGCCACAGACCTCTGCAGTTCTGCCACAGTCATCCATAGTGCTGCCACAGTCATCCATAGTGCTGCCACAGTCATCCATTGTGTTGCCACAGACCTCTGCAGTTCTGCCACAGTCATCCATAGTGCTGCCACAGTCATCCATAGTGCTGCCACAGTCATCCATAGTGCTGCCACAGTCATCCATAGTGCTGCCACAGTCATCCATAGTAGTGCTGCCACAGTCCTCTGCAGTGTTGCCACAGTCCTGCATAGTCTAGCTAAGAGTAGACACCCAAAAGATGCCTAATATTACCTTTGTATTACCTTTGTGAGTCAGAAATGCCTCTTCTATGCTTCCTTTCTGATTGGGTTTCCCTTTGTTAACTGGGTCTCTATATAATATATGGCCACCATGATTAGGTGGGTCATTTTTGTATCGCTTTTGTATCCCTTGCCCCTCCTTCTAGATTGTAAGCTCATAAGAACAGGGCCTTCCTAACCCTCCTGTCTTGAACCCCTTTATTTTGTAAATCGCTGCGAAAAATCGCTGCGACCTATCATATCAATAATAATAATAATACTTCCTTTTCATCATGCAGTTTTCAATAAAGATCTCTTTCTCTCTCTCGCTCTCTCTCTCTCTCTCCCTCTCTCTCTCCCCCCCTCTCTCTCCCTCCCCCCCTCCATCTCTCTCCCCCTCTCTCTCTCTGCCCCTCTCTCTCTCT
>NW_017306813.1:777871-782695 GCF_000935625.1 Nanorana parkeri
CTTTCTCCCTCTCTCCCTATTATGCTTTTGTGCCACTTTTTTGCTGCATTTCTGTATTTAAAGTTCCTCTTTCTTTCTGGATCACAAACAAAACAAATCACACAATGGAAAATCCTGTGTTACTGATGGTCATTCTTGTGAGACTCTGCAGGATATGTAACTCCTGGATGGGCTCAGAGCTCACATGGTGCATTTATTAGATGCAGTTATTAAACCTCCTAGAGATTGGAGAATATGTTTTGTTACTGTGTTTACGCCCATTTTATCTTTCCATGTGATTTCAGGCTTTTAGATGCATTTCAAAATCATTTATTAAATAATAACCAATCATTTGATTGTTCCCTTTTCCCATAGACAGAGAGAAGTGCCGAATACACGAATCAAGAGGCAGCCATAGCTGTATTTAATGCGCAGTGTTTGTCCTGTAGATGGGCCGCTTCTCCCAACCACCCATACAGCATCTCCCAATCTTTATAAAGAAAGCCCAACACCATCTAAATATGATATTGCAGCTTGTTTGTGGTTTCTGGCCAGCTGATACTGATCAATACTATGAATAGTATATTTAACTGACCAAAAGAGAGCAAGTTGATTGGGTTTACATAGACTTTACATCTAGCTAAAACAGCCCCTAAGGTGATCATACAGTATTTGGATTCACATTATCCAGTTTTTGTTTCAATTTCGTTTTAAGACCAGAAAACCAAGATAATAAACTCAAGACTGCTGTGGGAACTGTGAAACGAATTGCTATATTTAGATACTTCTAAAATGAGTGATTACTGTATTATTGGAATGTATTATTGGTTCAGTGTAACAATACATGTAACCAGGTGACCTGGGATTTGATGCTTTTTAATTTAATTGACCATTTGTCACAGCCAAAGAACTTACAATGGATGTTCAGATTTATCTCCTTGGGCAGTAATGAGGTCCAGGTCAAGTGGCCTTTACTCCCCCTCAACTCACAGGCCACATCAAAGCACAAATCCCGGCGAATGACATGTGTGAGAAGAGCTATGGACTGATGACACCATAGAGAACACTCTGAATCTATACAGTACAATGCAGTAACCCCAAATTCTGCATTGTATAGATTCAGCTGCTGGCCAACAGGTCCAGTTTCTATACTAACCAGACACCGACAGTGGCAAAAGCTCAGGATTTACATCCTTCTCTCTTCTCCATAGGCTAGGGATTTGCCCTGCTCACCAAGTGCAAAGATGAGTGCCTCCAACTGCCTTGGACAGTAAGGAGTTTATATATAGCAAGCAGTATAGAAAAACCATGACCATAACACTTATACTGCATATTTATAATGAAACAGTGATGTGATTTGGGCTCCAAAGCCAGCAGAATGTTATTGTTTTGACTGCTGGAGTAAAAAGCAACTCAGTGGTCATCTAGTTTTATACACTGTATAGGATGTGAGGACACTGAGGGATATGCTATCACTGGAGTGGAGGAGGAGACAGGCTGAAGGGACTGGTTAAAAGCCAGGTGGGATCATGGTCTGGGTGAGTATATCTTTGTTATTTTAGCACCTTAAAGGGTTAATAAACCCTCATTTGTTTTTACATATAGCTACAGCTAGCAAGCAGTAGATATATGCAAAACGATAAAAAAAACATTTTCAAATGGTTAATACTTACCTGTGTCTCCGCCGTGCGCTGCCGTCCGAACATTTGAATATTTCTCGGGCGGCCGCAAAGGATCTTGGGGCAGGCGCATGCGCAGTTCAGATGTTTGGCTAGGGGAAGAGGAGAGACACAAGGTAAGTCTATGGAGCAGCGTGCACCCGCACAGACTCCATGGGACATGAGCGAAGAAGAGGACAGAGGAGTCAGCACTGGATCGGAGACCCGCACCAGCGCTAGAAGGACAGCTAAAAACTCCTGGAAAGAAGAAGATCAGATTAAGAAGCATCATTTAAGGTAAGTCCTTACATTAGCACTGTGTGTGTGTGGGGGGGATTTTGCCTTAATGCCACTTTAAACAAAATGAGCACTTAGCCCTTGCAGTGTGAGGGAAGCCCCACTGCAATGGTTAAAATTGTATTTGCCCAGAGTTCTCAAAAAAGACAGTCTGGTTACATGCCCTGTCGTAGTCATGTGACCAGCCCTCCTCCAATTAAGCAGAGAGAATTCCAATAGGTACAATACTTTTCAATACAATACATTTTAAGAATGGGTCAAAATGCTCTCCATTTTAATGAGCCGCTTAGTAATGGCCTCCAGTACATTAAAAATGACCCGAAGCATGCAATTAGGTTTCTGCTTTTTTCTCCTTATCACATACAGAGATTTTTTCGAGCTGCTCTTGCCAAGCAGTGGAAGAGTGGTGGGTCTAGACACCTTCAAGCATGTATCCCCATCGGTTATTCTCAGGGTATCTGCCCATCTGGGCTGGCCAAAAATAGTCCAATGCTGCTTGGGAGAATATCAGGCTATATAGGGATAACATAGTAATCGATAATGATTGATTATGACTTTAGTAGCATTTGTTATTGCTCACACAGATTGTCAGCAAGTGGATGTATTATAAACCTTGTGGCCTTCTCCCCATGCTGATGCACAGTATATTGCTGACTTTCTCTAAGGGGATGACCTAATCCTCTATACAGTGGAACTAGTAGTAGACTGGAGGTGATTGATCCAGCACTTGATGCCAAGATCCAATACTTTATCATCCACAGTCAGCAGCAATCTAAGGGCACGATCTTCTTACATGTTTCAGCCTCAAGGTGCCTTAATACAATCATAGCTCTGATTAAGGCCCTTGGTGGCTAAAACACTTAAGCAGATCCTGCCTTTTGTGTGCTGCTGACTTTGGCTAATAAAGTATTGAAACTTGGACTTGACTGTTGAATTATACGCCTTTTACTGGATTTGGAGATAAACAGTATTCCTTCCCTGACCCAATGTACCCCTAAGCAACGAATGGACTTGCAGGGTAGAGAAGGTACAAAAATTGAAAAAGGGACAATCAGGTTCTTCTATCGTGCATATTTGCTGACAAGGAACATGCTGATCCTGGGGTCAGGGTATAAAGATGACTTTATTAGTCTGCTGCTGCTATTTTTTTATTTTATAACAGGCTAGAGGCAGTAAGGTGACCAGGTTGCAATGAAGAAATCACTGGGTTTCCTGTCCTGTCTGGCAGGGCTGTGTAAACCTTAGGACTGAAAACATTTTTGCAGGTAAAATAGCTCCAATATATCTATTTCATCTGCGTATTATCTGTTGCCTGAGATTCAGTTTTAACATTTGGCAGTGACCAATATAAAATTGTAAAAGAGTGATTTTGATTGGTGATTTTTGATACAGAGCATTCCGAATACCAGCTAATAATCCAGCTATTGAAGTGCGGGGGGGGGGACAAAAGCCCACCTGGCAATTATAGAGAATGATCACCTGGAATTATTACTGCCAGTTGTATCACATTACAATACCAAATGTGCACAAAGAGCTTTATTCTCTACATTATTAGAGCAAAGCTCAATCCGGAGGGCTGCGGAGGGGCGATTCCAAGACATGAAAGAATAATGCTTTCCTAAGGGATGGCGGCCCAGCCTCTCAAGTGTTTGACAAACACCGTACAATGCTGGCTCCACAGCTTCTTTTGTGCTCTTGTCCAGGGTCCAAGGCTGCAAATCCAGGCTTGTCACGGCTCAGACAGGAGTAATCTACAATTCTGGAAGAGGATGCTAGTTACTCTGGCATTATGGCTCTCACAGATTGCAGGAGAGGCTGTCTACAGTCACCCATGTGTCATGTGTGTCCCCGCCGGCCTTTAAAGCAAAGCTAAATTACATTAATCGGAGTCAGTGAGAGATGACATCTCTCCAATGTCAACCGCAGTGATAGCGGCCCTTTGAAGAGCAAAGAATCTCTCCTCTGTAATCTGTTCTATCAAGGGTGGAATTTATCCAACACGCAATTTTGATTTGTTGGGCACGGACGTGAGAGGGAAGAATAGCAATGAAAATGATAGAAAATAAATACAAGGAGAAAAGGAGAAACCTAAACTGCCATACAGCAGCACATGTGTGATTGAAAAATTTGTTTTTGGAACATTTGTCCGATTTTCTAATGGGGTCCAACTGCCGATCATTTTCGGCTGCAATGATGGAAAAAAACGAACAAGCGGCATTTTTCTCGAACGAATGAAATATGAATGTGAATGTGGTTTTTGTTCAAGAAACTCCATTCATTCCAAAATCAAATGTTACAATCAAACTCAATTTCGAATGACCTTCATCATATCTCTGATGGCTTTATCGAATGTTCTGATGAGATTTTCAGGCACTGGGAGCTCAGAGGAGGTCTTATCAACTTCCAGAATTGTAAAGCTTATTCGTGTAGTCAGGGTCATCCCAATAATGAGGCAGCCTGAAGCGGTTGCCTCAAGCAGTATCTCTTTGGGTCACATGGGTCAGATGGTGCCATTCTGCATTGCTGCAATGCAGAATGGGACCTGCTATATAGAACTACAAACACCGGCAGTACTTTATGCAGCAATGCCATCAATTGGGCTACAAAAAATAATAATTTTAATTATTAATTTACCTTCACTTTTCTGGCTTTTTTTCTGGTGGGGGAGGCTGCAGAAAACCACCCCTGTGTGTGTGTGTCCATCTCAGACAGTGCGCCCCGTGCTCTCAAGCGGCTGTTTGTTGGGTCCTCACGGCCGAGGCCCAAGGCTGCCCCTGAAGTGCAGGCTTTTTTTTATTCCCGGCTTCCCTCCACAGTATCCGGCAGCCGACGGGCCCCCTCATCTCTGCGCCGGGAGTGTCCGGTCTTTCCGACACTCCCGGCACAGAGA
>NW_017306813.1:782708-821222 GCF_000935625.1 Nanorana parkeri
CCGCCAGCCGCCGGATACCAATGTGATCAACGGACACTCCCGCCGCATACCGATGGTAACCAGCTGCCGGACACCGACGGGCCCCCCCATCTCGCTGTGTTTGAATGGATACTGGGCCCCCCTGTAGGCTCAAGCCCCGGTGCGGTCGCACCGGCGGTAGTTCCGCCACTGGGTAGGGCTCATGTGAGGTTTACAGGAAGGTTTACTGTGAAGGTTATTGTTACATGGATGGTTACAATTAGGATTACAAAGAGTGTTAAGGTTACAATGACGATAACTGTGAGGATTTGTATGAAGGGTACAGGGAGGGTTGATGTTATCATTACAGTGTGGGTTATTATCAGAGATAAAAGGAGGGTCACTGTATGGGTTTGTATTAGAAGTACAGGGAGGGTTAGTGTATGTGGGGGGAACTTAGGACAGGACATTACTCTGCATTGGGAGCCCTGCACCAAACACAGGTGGTCCTGAAAGCTAATGTATCAAACTAAGAAAATATCTTCTCAGGTTTGAAACATTGTCAACCAAAATAAAGAAACCAAGCTGAAGGTAAACTTCAACAAAAGTAGAGTTATCTTTTTCAAGGAGAGACTAACTAAATCTTTCATCTTTTTTTCCTGCTAAGCTCAGAAGTCCACTTACAGATCGCCAAATCCTCCGGCTCAACCTGCCTGGGCTCTGTTGAACATTGTTCAGAGGCAGACCCCCTCAGGCTAAGCTGTGAAAGGGCCCTTTTAAGGGGTTTTATGCATAAATTGGGAATAAAGATCAAACCAAACAATATCAAAGATGTCCCTGCAAACAAGCTTCCCTTTATTTGTGAGCCCATTTATTAAGTGTATGCAGACGGCGGGGGACGCGCCTCGATCATAATACGCGTACACTGCAGCGGGTCTTGGCTGTCCATTGTAATGTGATTACAGTTTTCATCTTCTGTTTCTATATGAAAAGAAACTTTTATTTTCCGTGTTTGTGGAACTGGATGACCTCCCTCTAAACTGCGCAGACAAGGGAAAATGTGTACTTTGTAGAAGACTGACTTCTATGAGCTTTTATCTTTATACTATGTATTCTGTTACAACCACCAAAAGGATCCTTTATTTTGAAACTCCAGGTTAATTTTTTCTTTTTTTTGCCTGATCCAAAGAAGATTCGACAAACTGTCACATAATAATTTTTTTTATATTGTTGCAAAAACAATGTTAAAATGACCAATTAACTTTCATACTGTATGCTCAAAAGTAGGTGGACACCCCTCCAAATGATTGAGTTTAGATGTTTCCATTAAAGGGTACTGCTAATACTATGGCATACAAAGACATTTTAGACAATTGTGGGTTCCAACAGTTTGGGGAAGGTCCTTTTCCATTCTCTCATGATTGTACCCCTGTGCCAAATCCATAAAGACACGTGTTGACTAGATTGGTGCGGAGGAACTCTAGACCTGACCTCAATCCTACTGAACACCTTTGGGATTAATTGGAATGTTGATCCAAAATCTTCCCTTCCTACATCACTACCTGGCTGACACTTGCATTAGATGACCTGGCTCCTAATCAACATTCCAATTTATACCAAACTTGTTCAGTAGGGTTGAAGTCAGGTCCTGAGTTCCTTTGCACCAAACTAGTCAAACCATGACTTTATGGATCTGGCACTGGGGTAGGTGAAAAGTATGTGGATACCTCTCAAAATGGATGAGTCCAGATGTTTCCATTAAGGATATCATTACTACTACAGCATACAAAAACATTTTAGACAATTGTGAGCTTCCATTCTTGTGGAAAATGTTTGGGAAAAAACCTTTTCTATTCTAGCATGACATGTGCTCCTGTGCCAGATCCATAGTTTCACGAGTCTGGTGTGAAGGAACTCAAGACCTGAAGTCATCCCCACTGGGATGACTTTGAGGTCCTCTCATCCAACCACAGTTCCTGGCCTCACAAATGCACATTTTGACAGAATGGACACAAATTCCCACGGACACCCTCCAAAATATAAAAAGCCTCCCAGAAGAGTGGAGGCTGTTATAGTTGCAATAGTGAGTATGAGGTCAACTGATGGTTTTAGAATGGGATGTCTAACAAGCTTATATAGAAGTGATGGCCAGAGTTCCACAAACTTTTGCCCATATATTGTTGATTTTGGAAAAAATGATTTTCCTGAAGGATGAAAAATAACACGTTAGACAAATGTTAATGACAGGGGGCTACACAGTCGCTGTGACACCTCAAATCAGCTACATCTCTACCACAAATGGTCAGAAGCACAAACAGTTTTCATGAAAATCATTTTGGAACCCTGAATAGCAGTTGATTGCAGAGTAATACACTTTTACAATCCTTAAGAAAGGTCAGATCTTTGTTGGGTTGGATGAAAATTCATTACATATTGACTTGCTGTTTTGTGTGTTTAGAAAGCATGTAATCATTGTAAATATCAATTGAAGAGCAATGACAGTAATCATTTAGCTTTCTTGCATCACAGTAGAAAATATGTGATGATGTGATCAACAATTTGTTTTCTAAGATATCTTTATTCCTTGTTTCAGATACCAATCTCTGTGCTAGCGTGGAAGATGTCTAGGTAAGCACGTGCTATTCCTTGCAAAAAAAAAAAGAGTCTTAGTAAGAATCTCGGTGTTTGAAAAAAAGAAAACCTGGATTGATCCATTATCTTTGTAATCCTCTTAAATGGAACCAGTACTTAGGGAAGAATATGGAAGTATGGAGGCTGCCATTGCTGACCTCCTTTTAAATATGCTAGTTGCCCAGTTGTCATATTGATCCTATGGATTCAACACATTTTGACCTATCAGCATGCTCCTTGTTAGCGCTTGTACTGATTGGCTGCTTGCGCTGATTCTCCATCCCTAAGGCTCCATTCACACTGGAGCGACTGTACGAATGCGCACGGAGCCGCTCTAAACAGAAAAAACAATGCACTTTAATGTGCATTGTTCAGACTATTGCGGGGACCGCGCAGTAGGAAACCACGCGGCCCCCAGAATAGTGTAAGCCTGATAATAAGGCAGATTCTGCATTTTCACGGCTACATAATAGCCGCAAATGAGCGGAATCCACGCAGTTGTTTCAAATATAGCTCTTGCGTCCTCTGCGGTCATCCGTACGGAAAACCATGGGGGAAACGCAAATGCTATATGTGAATGGTGCCTAAGTCTGAGTTCTGCTGTACAGGGACTGCAAGAGGCTGATATCGGGTCATATTCAGGAACTTCAGAATCTTCCATTTAGAAACACATTTAGTGATATATTGATGATTAGTGAGCTGCAATCATTTGTCTTTTATTTCTGTCCAGAGTTCGACTAAAATTACTTTGAATATAATTGTCCTAATATATATATCTATCTATATATATATATATGTTTGTGTAACAATATTGATCCTTTTTGCAGAAGTTATCCTCTTCTTGGTGGTGGTGAGCAGAGAAAAGCTTTCTCTACAAGTCCCAGGCGTCTCTCCTCTCTTGTGAGTGACACACAATACAGCTTTAGTTTATTTACCAAAGTAATTAGAACTCCTTTTCCAAACACGGACAAATACATTAAAATGTTTTACAGCACCTTGGATTTGTAGTCTATCTGCTAGTGATTAGGCTAATATGTATGTTAGTCTTACTTAGCAGTTACCAGAGGCTCTTTGCACTGCAGTACAAGTCTGGATGTCTGCTTAGAATTTGTCTGTGTCACTCCTGGCCCTGTGCGTCCATCCCACAGCTGTGTCACACCGACCAAAAGGCTGGACAGTCAAATGGCTCCCATCTTTTCTTTGTCACAGTGATTGCTGGAATTTGCCAGTAAAAGGAACCCTCTCCTTCCAGGAATACCACACCACACGGGTCACAGCAAAACTGTAGTGCAAATGTTCAACATGAAACAATTTAAAAGTTAAAAGTATAAAGGAAATGCAATATTAGATTGTAAGCTCTCAAGGGCAGGGCCCTCCTTCCATCTTTTCCTTTTACTGTAAAGCACTGCGCAAACTGTTGGCGCTGTATAAATGCTGATTATTATTATTATTATTAATAATAATAATAATAGTTGTCCCATGATTTCAGATTTCTTTTTCATGTTTAAGTAGTAGAGTCTTGTACCATGTTAGCCATCATGTACATTTTCAGTTTAAATTATGCTCTTTATTGGCTAACTTAAAGTGACATTAAACCCTCAGATTTTTTAACATAAAACAATAGTGCAATGTGCTCCTTACTGTAATCCATGGTTGTTTCCCTTCTCTTTGCTGCTCTTCCTTTTAAATCCTTATCTCTTCTCAAGCTTGGGGAGAACTTCTGTTTTGCAGCAGACTGCCTTGTCTCTGAAATGGATACATGGTGTCTGTGTGTAGGTTCACAACCTGAGCCAGCACTACAGGAAGAGGTACTCAGCTGCAAAGGGAAGTTCTGCCCAGCATGAGAAGATATGAGGATTTAAAAGGAAGAGCAGCAAAGAGAAGGGAAACTACCATGGATTACAGTAAGGCGCACATTACAGTATTGGTTTATGTTAAAAAATCTGAGGGTTTAATGTCACTTTAAGTTATTAAAAATACGAACGCTTGGGACCTGTTCAGATCCTAAGCATACACCTTTAATAACTTATGTTAGCCAATAAAGGGTATCACAAACTCCAAATTTTCCTTTTTTTTCTTACATTTCTTTTTGTCTCCAAGAGAAGAACACAAGAACATACTGGAGCTCACCAGATAACAAAACACCTTGCTGCCGAGTGTTAGCATTAAGGTGTCCAAAGGTTTTCGATGGTGCCACCCATGTTCTGATCAGCCTCAGGAACTAGGATCATGCTGCACTTTTACAAACTTGCAATTATGAAACATGTCCCACCTAGCTGTTCCTTCTGAGAGTGGTTGGTTATGTCACACGGACCAAAAGGCTGGACAGTCAAATGGTTCCCATCTTTTCTTTGTCACAATGATCGCAGTATTTTGTCAGTAAAAGGAACCCTCTTTTTCCCGGAATGCCACACCACAAAGGTCAAAAAAAATGTTCAACATAAAACAATATAAAAGTATTATTATTATTATTATACAGGATTTATATGGCGCCAGCAGTTTGCGCAGCACTTTACAATGTAAGGTATATTTAAAGTATTGACGCTTATTATCATTGCTCAATCATTTTCAGGTTTTTTCCCCCCATTTTCAAATAACAGAAGTAGAGTCTTATATTGTGTTAGCTATCGAGAAAAGCAGAAAGCTCTCAGTTTAAATAATGTCCTTTATTGGATAACTAAAGTTATTAAAGCTACATGATTTGGGGACCCATTAGGTTTCCAAGCTTGTACCTTTGACTTTAATGACTTATGCAATGAAGAGTATCACTTAAACTTTTTTAATGTTCCTCATTTTTTCTAATCAAAATTTCCTCTCCAAGGTAAAAACATTTCCCCTGTCTCTGACCATTTTTTGTAGTATGTCCCTAGTCTTTAGTCATCTCCACTAGTATTTCCCCAGTCTCAGCCCAGTTCTTGTAGTATGTCCCTAGTCTTTAGTCATCTCCTGTAGTATTTGCCAAGTCTCAGCCCAGTTCTTGTAGTATGTCCCTAGTCTTTAGACATCTCTTGTAGTATTTCCCCAGTCTCAGCCCAGTTCTTGCAGTATGTCCCTAGTCTTTAGACATCTCTTGTAGTATTTCCCCAGTCTCTGCACAGTTCTTGTAGTATGTCCCTAGTCTCTGACCATTTCTTGTAGTATTTCCCCAGTCTTAGCCCAGTTCTTGTAGTATGTCCCTAGTCTTTAGACATCTCTTGTAGTATTTCACCAGTCTCTGCACAGTTCTTGTAGTATGTCCCTAGTCTCTGCCCATTTCTTGTAGTATTTCCCCAGTCTCTGCCCATTTCTTGTAGTATGTCCCTGTCTTTAGTCATCTCCTGTAGTATTTCCCCAGTCTCTTCCCAGTTCTTGTAGTATGTCTCTAGTCTTTAGTCATCTCCTCTGGTATTTCCCCAGTCTCTGCCCATTTCTTGTAGTATGTCCCTAGTCTTTAGTCATCTCCTGTAGTATTTCCCCAGTCTCTGCCCATTTCTTGTGGTATGTCTCTAGTCTTTAGTCATCTCCTGTAGTATTTCCCCCGTCTCTGCCCATTTCTTGTAGTATGTCCCTAGTCTTTAGTCATCTCCTGTAGTATTTCCCCAGTCTCTGCCCATTTCCTGTAGTATGCCCCTAGTCTTTAGTCATCTCCTGTAATATTTCCCCAGTCTCTTACCATCTCCTGTAGCATGTCTCCAATCTCTAGCCATCTCATGTAGTAGTCCACAGTCTATGGCCATCTCCTGTAGTGTGTCTGCAGTCTATAACAGTCTATTACAGACTGTATACTGAATATGATGTGTGGTCCGTTGGTGATATCATTGATATCATAAGTCTCCCTCTAGCTAGTAAGTTGACCACCACTGCTTAAGAGTGAAGCTATAACACAACTTAAACTAAAAAGATCAGCAACCCCCACTTATTCTACGCAGGCTCAGACTTTACAAACATAAAGAGTATAAAAAGTATTAAAAAAAGAAAGAGAGAGAGCATTTCAACCAAATGGTTTACTGCGCACCTTGCAAAAAAAAAGTTACGGCACCTGTATGTTCTCAATACTTGGATGGTGAACACTTTAGAAAGGAAATATAACTCTATTGCTGGCTAAACATTGGTATTTGTGTGATTTGGCCAATCGTTCTCAAAATATTGGCTGCTTTCCGCTGCGTAATCTGGCAAGAGAAACCGACTCATTGCCTCTGATAAACGTTCGTCTTTGTTTTACATTTTCACGCTCCAACCTCCGTGGAATTGAATAAAAGCCGTGCTTAATGGAGCACATAGGATTTTAAAACCATTTTCTGAGAGAGAGGGAAAGAAAACCCACTTAGAGCCCATAAAACAAATGACTCCCCCAGGGGGTATATGACAGGGAATGAGAGGCACTTTTCAATCATTGGTAACAAGGAATGGGTTAACTGGCTCTATGGAGCCTCTGCATTTTCTTTGTGGAGGACTGGAGGCACGGTGGGCACAGGGAGGGGGGGATGGGTCTATAAGCTCATAAGTAAACAGTATCTCTGTGCTATATTCACTGGTCCCCAGCCATTGTGTTATATAAAAGGGTGGAGCACAAAAGACCACTATTGTTTTGCTGTTGGAAAAGTATTATTCTATGTGCAACCCATTCAGGAATATATTTCCTCAGGCTGTTTCCTTTCCCAAACCAATAAGAAGGGAGATTCAATTAAATCTGGACCCGGGAGAGTCTGTGCGGACCTTTTGACGTGATAGCGGGTTACATCCGATTTGTGCTATTTTAAACTATTCATGTGCCGGACACACTTAACTCAATCAGTGTTCAAACAGACCATAGGATTGGGTTGGTGTACCTACAGTTTTGTAAATCCTTCTTTCTTTCTTTCTTTCTTTCTTTCTTTCTTTCTTTCTTTCTTTCTTTCTTTTCTTTCTTTTCTTTCTTTCTTTCTTTCTTTCTTTCTTTCTTTCTTTCTTTCTTTCTTTCTTTCTTTCTTTCTTTCTTCTTTCCCTCTTCTCTCTCCTCCTTCTCCATCTTGTCCTATCTGTGTTTTGTTCTTCATAAATGAGTGTCCCCATCTTTCGTTCTCTCCCTTCCCCCCCCCACCTCTCTCTCTCTCTCTCCTTCTCCTGCTTTCTCTCTTTCTCCTGCTCTCTCTCCCTCTTTCTCTCTCTCCTTCCCCCTCCCTCCTTCTCTTTCTTTCTTTCCTTCTCCCTCTTTCTCTCTCTCTCTTTCTCCTGCTCTCTCTCTCTCTCCCTCTGCTCTCTCTCTCTTTCTTTCTCCCGCTCTCTCTCCCCCCTCTCTCTCTCCTCCCCCCCCTCTCCCTCCCTCTCTTTCTTTCTCTCCTTCTCTCTCTCTCTCTCTCTCTCCCTCCCTCTCTTTCTCTTCTTCTCTTTCTTTCTTTTTTACACACCTGAATGAAGACATTCTTTTGTTCAAACCTTGCTCTGTTTCATGTTTCCTGAACTAAAAAGAACCTTCTGACTCCTCTTATCATCCCCCTCACCCCATCTACAGTTTTCTTGCTAATTTCACCCACGAATGTCCAGGGGTGGCCCAAACCGGGGAAAACAAATTATGAAAAATGTTATTACAATTGATCACATGTAATACATTTCGAGGTGCTGCCATATGTATTGCTGGCAGCTGGTATGGGCTTTAGGCAGATTGTCATGCAGTGGTGACACGTGCTGGAACAATCTCTGAATTGGGGGCACATTAACACTTACATCATCAACAGGCCATACAACAGAATTTGCTGAAGACGCTGTGTCATTCTTGGTTTTTTTTACAATTTTCAGCTGCTGTAGAGAGGCGGTTGACAGAAGGGACACACAAAGGACTGCACTTGTATTGCTGTTTGTGTGTGTGTAGCAATTCATTATCATACATTGGAGAATATAAAGTAAACATTGAAAGGACTGAGATTCCTTTTAGCTCTGCTGTATCTGTCCTGAATGTGCATTGTGCCATTGCAGTGAATTACATACACACTTCTAGTTTCAGTCTATTTGCATAACTAAGGTCTAAATTGATATCTGGGAGTCAAAGTTGTTTCTACTAGATACTCCTCTGTGTAAATCTGGACACACCTTGTTAGTTTTGGGTGCTAGAAAACAACTTGTTCATTTGCTTATAGCTAACCACACACAGTGCATTCTGATTGTACAATCCCCTTTAGTTCTACCAATGACTATATAGTGTAAGGAGATGGATACAAAGTGAATAGATTGTTCCAGTAGGCTCTCATATTATACAGTTTGGCCATTTTAAAGGGCATTGTACACAGATTGTCCAATCAGAGTCCACAAACACACTTTAATCTTTGTTGGAGTGTAGATTATATATTAACAATCAGTCAAACTCTTTATATTACAAGATACACTAATAAGTCTGCAGTGAAAGAGAGAGAGAGAGAGAGAGTAAAAACAGAAAGGGAAAGAGAATTAAAGAGAGAGAGAGCAAGAGAAAGATAGAGAAATGAAAGAGCGTTGGAAAGAGAGAATGAAAGAGAAAGAGATAAAAAGGAGAAAGAGGAGAGAGAAGGAAAGAGAGAGAATAAAAGAGAGATTGAATGAGAAATAGGGAGATAGGGTGCAGGGAGAAAGGAGAGAGAGAGAGGGGCTGTGGAGGGGGAGAAAGAGAGTGTGTGGGGAGGGTGAGAGAAGGTGCTGGAAGGGAGAGAGAGGGTGCAGGGAGGGAGAGCGATAAAAAGAGAAGGTGTGGGAAGGGAAAGAAAGAGGGTATGGGGAGAGAGAGAGAGGGAGCAGGGAGGGAGAGAGAGTGTGAGAGGAGGGAAAGCAGGAGGGAGAAGGTGTGGGAAAGGGAGAGATAGAGGGTATGGGGAGAGAGAGTGAGGGTGTGGGGAGGAAGAGAGAGGGTGTGGGGAGGAAGAGTGAGACAGAAGGTGCGAGAAGGGGGAGAGAGGTGCGGGGAGGGAGAGAGAGAGAGAGGTTGCAGGAGAAGAGCGTTAGAGATAGGGTGCAGGGAGGGAGAATGAGAGAGAGGGAGAGAGAGAGAGAGAGAGGGTGAGTGGAGGTAGGGAGGGAGGGTGCAGGGATGGAGAGAAAGAAAGAGGGTACGGGGAGAAAAAGAGAGGGGAGGGAGAATGAGAGAGAGGGGGGACTGGGGGAGAGAGAGAGAGAGAGAGAGAGAGAGAGAGAGAGAGAGAGGGGGCGGGGAGAGAAAGAGAGAGGAGAACAAAAATAAAGCTTTACATAAACCTAAATTGCTTTTGTAATTGTGTCGAATTCCTTTTTGGTAAGTCATATTTTTGACCGATCATAAATGTATTGTATGAGTATGGTAAACTTTATTTTTGTGAGGGGGGAGCATGGAAGGTTTTTGGAAGAATTTAACGGACTCTGGTCTCATTAAGGTTCTCTTCGCTGATCTAGAACACAATACGCATGCGGTAAACCATTGCATTGATGAACACTCCTCCCCGGTGCTAGCACCTTCCTTATTTATTTCTTTCAGCAATAAATGCTTCAAACTAATAAAAAAATAAAAACCTGTAGTGTGTGCATGTGCAATAAAACTGCAGTGCTAGTAACTCTTCTATTACCAGGATACATACAATGGTGGCATCCATTTTGTTGCTTAAGCACACATTGGTAACTTTCTAGTAAAGGGCTGCAGCGTACACTCTTTTATAAACCATTAAAATGATTAAATTAGCTTCAACTCTTACATTTTATTAGCCATGAACTATTAGAAGTACAACACTGACAGAGCTAGTAACAGTATATTTATCAATTATCGCATTGGGGAGAATGGGCAAAGTAGGATGACTACCGTGGCCTACCAACCGGCATCTTGACTTAGAATTATTGCTTTAATTAAATGAAAATAATTAGCAATCAAGCAAACAGCTTTATAATTAAAATCCCATTTTTGACCATTAAAATTTGGCAGAAAATCGCATCTTTATCTGGCTGCCTGTATTTATCACGTTTGCTTTCCTTTGAATCTAATGAGAGAACCCCAGGGACAAATGGATGGCCCTGGTGACCATTTGCAGAGTGACATTTTAATTTAATCAATGAGAGCACCCATAGAATAACACCTTAGCCAGATAAGGAAGACAGATCGTGGCAGTTCAAGCTAGGCTATGCAACAGTAGAACTTCCTGGGAAGAAAGTTCAATTAAAGAAAAAATAAATAAATAAATAGGGAAACCGAACAAGTGTAAAATGACCCCTTTGATCTCCGGCACGATGGCATTTTTATTAGGGCAATATTATTTTAAATGCAAACCTATGCTTTGGGCTCACAGTGTTTTCCCCAGGTTTTGCTTGTTGGATACATTGGATCTCTCGGCAAGGTCAACTGGGAAAATGGAAGTCTGCATTTATATGACTTATTACACACTCTCTATATAGCAATGTATCTTAATGAAAGAAACCCCCAAAGCATTGTGAAGGGGGCATTCCTTTATTATGACCTATAGCATAGCTCCCAACTTTCCCTGATTTGGAAATTTATTGAAGGACCATTGCCTTTCAAAAACTAGCGCTGTCGGGGCCACAAAGGGTCCCCTTCATCAGCCTTCTGAACCTGATAAAGGGGACCCTGTCTGGCCTCGAAAGTGCTAATTTTCACTCACTGCTGGTGTGCTGGAGACATTCTTAACAATTTCAGTTAATTCACGGTGCCATCCGTGGTCACTACAAGCACCCACCTGTCTATCAGGTTACTTCTATCCAGTAAGGAGTGCAGCATGATATCTACTCATTACTCTTTTGGAATTTTGGAAACAAATCCCTCCTTCCCTCTTTCTTCTTTAGTTGTCCCTCTTTTCGGTCTGATGTCTAGATCTCTTTAAAAAACGTATATGTTTTAACCATCAAAAGTATTTTACTGCACAAAACATTTTCTCTAACCTTTAAATTATTAAATGTATTATTTTGAGAAGCCAAAATAAAGAAAAAAGTAGTTAAAAAAAAAGATATGGGGTTAAGGTAATTTGTTGCTTGTTAATCCTTATGATACATGTCACTGAGAGCGGGGCATGCCCTTTTCCTACATACTTCATGCTAGAATGTATCCCTCTTATCATCTCAGAAAGTTGGGAGGCATGCTACAGGAAAGTTGCCATTTACATACAGCATGCACCTAGTGTTAAATGCTCTTGGAGTTCACTGTACCCACATTTTATGAAGAAGCTGGTACCTAGAAACATGCAATGGGGTTTTCCTTCTCTAAGGTAAATTTAGACTTAAACTAAAGCTTCACTCCAATGTTAACACAGTTCGGTTATATATCTATATGACATCAGGGCACATATATTAAGAGTGACAAATAACCCGATATGGAGAAAACGCTGCTTCAAGTTAACTGCAGTGCTGGCCAAGGGGTAAAGGCTTCAGCTCTTGCTCACATGATCTTCGTCAAAGGAGAGGCTCAGGCAAGCTAAACTGCAATCCTCTCCATCACTACTAAGTGCTTAGGCCAGGGCTGAATACATTTAAAGAGCCAGCTATAGCCAATGCCCTTTAAAAACTACAGCTGGCACCCAACTTTTGAGGTTTTCTCTAGTTTTTGTCAATAATGCTGTGTCCTACAAAAAAACAAAACAATCCTGCTGGCTCCATGGTTGGACATACTGGCTCCTGAATTCCATAGCAATTTGTCCATTCCTGGCCTAGGCCTTCACAGATGTGGCCAGCAATGGAGGGAACTTGGAGCAGCATTATCTCCAGGAAAGGTAAGTGTTCCAGCCCATCTGTTACTCAGTAGAGGGAGCTTGGAGCAGCATTTGCTCCAGAAGAGGTAAGTATTCATACTCTTCTATTACTCAGTGGAAGAAGCCTAAAGCAGCATTTTCTCCAGGAAAGGTCGGTGTTCTTGCCCTTCTGTTACTCAATGGAGGGAACATGGCGCAGCATTTTTGCCCGGAAAAGTAGGTGTTCCAGCCCTTCTGTTACTTCGTGCAGGGAGCCTGAAGCAGCATTTTCTCCAGGAAAGGTAGGTGTTATATCCCTGCTGTTATTCGAAGGAGGAAGCTCGGAGCAGCATTTTCTCCAGGAAAGGTAAGTGTCCAAGCCTGTCCATTATTCTTTATTTATCCACCCTCCCGAAACTTTTAGGCTAGCTTTATTTGGGATGCATAATAGAGAACCTCTCTATAGGAATAAACAAACATTCTTCCACGTGCTGTCCGATTGACTGGCTCCCACCAAGCCACATAGCAAAGATCTGGAAGGAGCTGGGGCAGGTATGTATCATAGTTTGCGGGTTGTTGGGTAAGGACCATTCAAAGGATCTGTATTAAAGCTACAAGTTACCTTTTAAAGGGTTGTGTTCTTCTCTCTATAGAAGAAGAAGCAGTGTGTATCCCCTAGAGCAGAATATCTCTCAAGCTGCCCGTTGGATGGGCAGATATTATTATATTATTATTATACAGGATTTATATAGCACCAACAGTTTGCGCAGCGCTTTACAATATAAGGAAGACATTACAATCACAATACAATTCAAGACCAAGATGGGAAGGAGGGTCCTGCCCCTGAGGGCTTACAATCTAAAATGTGTTTTTGCTTTTGTTGCAACTTTTTGCTAAGTTCTTCTTACTTTTAGAAGTATTGACTGAATGTGCAACACCAGAAGAGCCCCTCCCAACGCTGGCCCTAATTTGTTAAAACATTGGCCTTCAGGGCAATTGCCCCTTGATCCCTCTTGTCAACTATCCTCTCTGAATCATTATTGAGAACATATGTGTACACAGAAACCCTTAAAGGCGAGTATTGGAGGAGCATATGTAAGAGTGTGTTTACCGTGTAATAATATGAGTATCATAATGCGCTTCTGTTTATGTTCTGCTGTAAAATCATGGTGGAGCTTTCCATCCCTATAGAAGAGTCCACAAACACAGCAGGGCCCGCTTGCCTTGACACTTTCTGCTTGACCTCATAGATCACTCATCCAGTGTCCCTGAACACAGAAAGTTTGTTACAATGAAGGATCCTCTTTGTCTTTGTAGCAGTGAATGATTTATGGAAATTGAGAGAACGAGCGCACTTGCGTGGATTCTACATGATTTAATGAATTCATAGTAAGGCCCAACGATGCTCCCCTCCCTGCCGCAAAATAATCTGCAGCTCAACCAGACTTCAGGGAGCTGGATTTGCATATTTATATATTCATGACATGAAATTGGAGGTAATCTTAATAAATCCACAATGACAATGTGAGCTGTCAGAGAAGATAATTAAAGTATAAAAAAAACTGACATGGAATGAAAGAAAACATTTCTACCATATTGCTAGTTAAAACAGTACAGATATATGATGTGCGACCTGAAAGAGAGACAATGGAGTCCTGAAAGCATTTTTTTAGGCATTCAATGGTAATGGTTGTCCTTTATAGTAAGGTAATATTTTAACTGCTGGTTAACAAGTAACTAGCAGTTTTTACAGCAATTAAAGTTCAAGTCACAGAAGTAGACATGCAGTCTAATAAATGTTGTACTAACAACCTAAATGTTTATAGTTTATAACGTTTACATTGACTTTCCTGTTACAACAGTTGTGCCGGGTGACTAACTTTGGGTGTCTAACTCTAGTGTCAATAGGTACTAGAGTTAGACCCACTGCACTAAGTAATCAGTACTCAGTAACAGACCCAGCCAGACATGCCGACTCTCTTACTCTGAACTGCAAATCTGTGTGAGGAAATGTGTTCTCAGTAGGGATAAGCTAAGGCCCAAACCTAAGCTCCTTCACATCCAGAAAGAAGCTCCTTTCCGTGCCGCTCAATCAGCTGCGGGTGGGGAATTCCCTGCTTGCACTTGTATTTATACAAAGAAGCAGGATGCTCTGACAGTGCAAGTATCCCACCCATTAGGCACCAGGGTTAGACCCAGTGCACTCAGTAATCAGTAGTCAATAGCAGACCTAGTCCAACATGCCTCCTCCCTTCCTCTGTAGGTCTGTGTGATGACATTTGTCCTGAGTAAGGGTGAGCGCAGGTTTGGACTGAACGAAGTCCGAACCTGAGCTCTGCTGAACAAGAAAGGAAGCTCCTTCCACTGATTAACCAAGCAGCTGCTTCACTTAGGCACCAGGGTCGACCTAGTGCACTCAGTAATCAATACTCAGTAGCAGACTTAGTCAAACATGTCCACTCCCTTCCTCTGAATTGTATGTCTGTGTGAGGACATTTGTGCTGAGTAAGGACTGAACCTGGTCCAAACCTGACACGGAAGGAAGCTCCTTCTGCTGCTGTCCAATCAGCTGCGGCCAGAAAATTCACCACTCGCATTTGCACATAAACATAGGAGTAGGATGCTATGTTGGCACAAACCTCCCCTCCCTTTGTTTATGTGCAGCTGAGGGGCTTGGATGTGGCCCTGGCCCACATCTTAATGGGCAGGTGGCCCCAAGTTCCTTCTGCGTTCATAGCAGACCAAGTTTGGTTGCATCCAATCAGATGCAGTCACGTGTAAGGATGTTCAGGCAGCCACATTTGCAGACTGTCTGCATACAATAGTGGCAGGGGAGATTCCTTCAACAATGCTGTTTAGCATGGATAGAGAATTCTGTTAGATTCCTCTCTGTCAGCCCACATGCGGAACAAAAGAAGTCAATGAGTGGATGGCTAGCTTAAAGATGGCCATACACGGAGCAAATTTCGGCCAGTTCTTGATAAACTGTCCGAAATTCCCTTCATGGGTGGCCTTGTTGGCAGCTACTCACCCAACATCCTACAATCGTAAAATTAAAAGGAGCCGGGTGGAAAATTCTCGACTGCACACTAACTGCAGCCTATTAGCTACAGTCATTGCTCACACTGTATATTCTGACAGCAGTGAGCTCCCATTGTCAGAATACAATAGAGATCAGAAGGAGGTAGATAATAGCAAGGGGGATTTATCCATGCGTGCTATTTAGTGCAAATGGAGGGATCTGTACAAGACTTTTGCATAAGATTTAGATTAAAAATCTAACGTAGCGTATGGCCAGCTTTTCACCGGATCATCAACCGAAATACGGTGTCTTAGATGTTCTCTGCTAACAATCTGGCACTTTATGGGTTATCATTAACATTTGAAGCCAGCAAATTGAATGTCCAAGGTGGAAAATGCATTGTGGGTGCCATATGCCAGGTTCAGTCAGACTTGGCCCTCTTCATCGTCAGAAGATCTGCTGCAGGTCATGCCACCCGTAAAAGAATATTGGGCTGTCAAGTATATACAGTTGGCAGCTATTAGTAGCTCTGGCTCTGATTATTGATTAGACAGCATAATAATGAGTTTTAGTGATAAAGCGGGACCAGTGTCACTGATAACACCACGAAGGCTGTGATGGAGATACATTTAAAATAGTGAGATGTCACCTCTGCTGTGATGTCACAGCTCTGAGTTCATATGTATGGCAAACATTTGCATGTGAAAAGTGCCATTGCTTAGTGAAGGAGAAAGAATTATAAGCCTGTTAACCTCATCGTCTCGTGTCACTGCGTCTCACAGCTGAATATTAAGAACATAACACATCCCTAAATTAATGTAAATGTATCGTCTCCTCAACCAGACTGCAATATATATCACATTATTGTACCAGACTGATCCTGTCTAGATGGGGGGGTCAGTCTATGTGGTACAGTATGGTGGCCTTGTAGTGCTTGGGTTTCAACTTCAGTTTCTCAATGGTACACCATCTCTATGGAGTCTTAAAGAGAACAAAGTAGATGCATGATGGAAGTTGTTGTTTCACCACAGCTGAAGTGCTAAGGTTGCCTACCCCTGGTATACACCACCCTTATCAAAGGATCACCAACCCAATGACAAATGCAAGGACCTCACATTTATCATTGCAACAAAACATCAACTTGGGGGACTACAGTCATGTCTTGTGATCTATGTTTGAGATATAATGGCTCAAAAAGTTGATGTTTATTGAGGATTTCTTTTTTTTTTGCTGCATTGCCATTATAGGAATTATATAAAAGTGCAACATTTTACAAGACGTATTACAGTACCCAATGTGGATCACTTTGTTGCAATGTTGCAACTGCATGGAGTGCAGGTTAGTGTATTTGTATGGGTTCCCTCCATGTGCTTCTTAAAAAAATCCTGCACAGGAATTTTTTAGGAGCTGTAGCAGTGGATGGGGTGGTGGTGGAGTGTGGGAAAGGTAAGTGGAGAAAGGGCCCGTTCATATTACACAGCACTGCAGCACAGCACGTTGGTAATGTGCGCTGTCAATGTTAAAACGTATCTTTTGCATTGTTTTAATTAAGTTGGCCGACCCATAGACTTTTCTTGTGAGGGACAGAAAAGTACAACTGTTGTGTAGGATTTGTATAGCAGTAATTAATTAGGAAATGCATCATTATTGCATATTGATATGATTATTTAAATCAAGCATATGTAGATAGCATTATCTCTAAGTTATGAAATAAATCTGATTTATGAAACCTAATTCAAAGAAACCTTCAGCGGTTTCCCAAGCTTACCAGTCCTCCAAGATTTAATCCGATCCATTTTTTGTTTGTGTTTAATGCCATGCTTTCAGGTTTCTCCCTGTGATTGAGTAGGTTCAAACTAAAAATAGTTTTTTTACTGTATGTCACGCATTTATTTATGTTCGATAAAGAACAGGGGTGGATCATTGGGTGCCTTAGATGTCCTTTAGGGTTTCACGGTACGATTGTCCTTTACACGGCCGTTTCTGTGCTATTCTAGTTCCCCTCTCCAATATACACCCTCGCCGATCCCATTTTGGGTCTGCTACTCCTCATTCATTCCGTATGTGATGTTTATTAGTTAGTTTATATTGTCTGTTACTGTATGTTCGTTATTTTACCTGCTGTACAATTGTTCTGAATACCGTATGACATGTTTGTACCCAATACTTTTCAATAAAAATGATATGCAAAAAAAAAAAAGAACAGGGGTGGGCAACTCTGACCCTCCAGCTGCACTTTTACTACAACATGCCTCTGCCTCTGGGAGTCATGCCTTGCAACTGTGAGTCTTGGAGAGCCTCATTGGACTTGTAGTTCCACAGCAGCTGGAGGGCCCGAGTTGCCCTCCCCCGATTAAGAATGTTGTCTTTCTTTTAAACTAAGGATACTATCTGCTTTGAGTAAGTATGCTCACCCCATAACTTAAAAGGGGACGGGTAGAATAGCTCACCTAAAAGCGCTCCATGTCTGTATCTGGGTATGTATGACTATAGCAGGGACATTACACTGTGAGCTACTTTGGGGGTGTAGTTGCAACAATCCCTGAAAAATTGGGAAACACTTGCAAACGGAAAAAATTGGGGATGCGCCTTCAATGCTGTATCATGCCTCAGATACTTGTGTGCTGCCCCCGAGGGACATTTTTTGGGTACATTTGCAGAATAAGGGGGCTGTCCTGCAGAAATAGGGACACTTTTTTTTTGGTCAGGAATAAGGTGAATAGTTTAATGTTGTTTGCAAAGTTTTGTGTGTGTGTGTATATACATCTCTCTCTCTCTCTCTATATATATATACACTGTACAGTATATATACACAGTATACAGTAGTTTATTGCTATAATTGCATAAGGCCCTGTTCACACCTTTACGTTTTGTCGCGCGTTCAACGCTCTATGAACGCTCTACAAAACGTACAAACTTGAAAATCCCATTGTTTTCAATGTGTATGGTTCACACCTTTCCGTATTTCAGCCCGTCTGAACACGCTACAAAACGGCCTACGCCCAAAGAAGTACATGTACTTCTTTGGGGCGTTTTGGTCTTGCGTTTCCATTGGGATACAGCCAAGTAGCCTTCAGAAACGGGCTTTTGTTGCGCGTTTTTTTTACCGCGGATCACGGTAAAAACGCGCGACACAAACGCTCATATTCAATACGCCTAGGTGTGAACCCAGCCTAATTGTCAGAATAAACACGAGCACAACCAGGGTTTTCCGTTAACAAATTTTTATTAACAAATACCACAAATAATTTTATTTACAGCCTTCAGTATGTAACTTGTAAGGACAGCAATACTGAATTGGAAACATACCTTATAGTACAGTCGTATGAAAGGTTGATGCGGTTATAAGTGCATTCACATACAGCACTGGCACCATTTGGGGCAGTCCTCGGATTTTACGTTTTATTTTAATCTAGATCCCTTCTACTTGTCCCTTCTACTGGCCATGTATAGTAACCAGTGAAGAGAGCAATGATCATTTGCAGGAACCAAGGCAACAAATCAGATTTCACATCTATGCTAAGCCACAATCGTATTGGTTGTTCTGGATTATTGTCCAATGCAAATGATCATTGCTGTCCTATTAAAGAGCCAAATTTGACTCTTTAGTTCTGTGAGATTTACCAAGTATGTAATGGGTATGCAAGTCATAAAAAGTCCATATGGTTAAATCCAATAAGATGGCTGCTCATCAAATCGGTGTGGGTTAAATCAGGTTCAGGGACCAATGGGGCCTCGCTGTGTCACAGAACCCCCGACTGATGTACATTTTTAGTGTTTTTAAACATGAGGTTCTTTCATTCCAAATTACAGAGAAGAAAACTAACCCCAAACTGGTTCAGCGCTGCAGTTCCTGAGACAAAAGACGGCGTTTATCAATGTTTCTGAAACAAGACATGTCTGTGTTGCCCGTATAAACCTCATGTGATTATGAAAATGTGATTGTTTGCCATGGGGAACGGATCAGACACTGTGATAAATGAAAGCTGAACTCAGGAGGAAATCAACAGTTACCCATGCACTACAAGGGTTAAATGCCCATTTTTGTCTATGGGGGTCATAAACAGCAACTTTACTCACTGCTGGCTTCCTTCCAACTGCATGGCTGGCTCCCCGAAGCCACCTCTCCCGGTTGGTCGCAGGCACTCTAGAGCCATCACCTGCAATGCAGGACCAGCAGTCCTGCATTGTAAGTGAGGAACCCAAAGGCATCCCATTGGAACCCATACATAACCCGGAGCACCAATAGAGATTTGGGAGACTGGGGGAGGGCAAGGGATCACGGCAGTACAACTGCTGTTCATGTCCCCCTAGACAAAAATGGGTATTTAACCCTTGCAATGAAAGGGGAGCCCCACTGCAAGGAGTTCAGCTTTAAAATCCTGTACAGATAGAATGTATAGGCTGCCATTAAGGAACTCTTTTAAAACTGATGGCTGATGGCTGCCTGGCTTTCATGCTGATCCAAAGGCTTCGATACAATGTCGGGGACTGATCTGCATTTTTATTTGGGACCAATGACACATCAACCTGTAAAACCGGTGTCAGCCAGGGAACCAGAAGGAGATAAGCAATGGCGCAATGTATTTCTCTCTTAATACAGGTCTCCTTTAAATGGTACTATACTATGTAATGAAATATAATGTAACAGCTATCACAACTGGTAGACCCTCATTTGTCTTAGAACCACGTCTACCATGATGCTTTTTATTTTTTTAGTCCATACGAAGCTGGAAGCCTATAAACTGCACGCAGCTCCTAAAAGATGCATAGCTATTCATTTCAGCATCTGAATGAATCTACTCGCTGATCCCTGCTGCTGGATTTCAATGCACAAAAAAAAGTTTTGTTTCATCTTATACAATGCTGTACATGGGCCAGATGTTAAACCTGCCTTATCCGCAGGGTCTCAACTAGCAAACATCTAGCAACAATTCCACTACCCCACTGTTCAATGTACATAACCGGTTACATTGCTACATCACTTCCGTATTAGCTTTCTCCTACAAAACACATTTAGAACTGCAGAATAAATAAGGGACCAGACAATAACATTGTGTATTTACATATACACAGGTCTTGCGCACATCATGGGGACATCACCATCGCGCTAGGGATACGCTTGTCATTTTCTTCAAAATAGGTAAAGTTTAAAGCTGAACTCCAGGCAGGTATAAAAGACACACATGATTGCAGCTCTGTATTCATTAATGCATTCTTACATGTATGTTGAAATGTAAGCAGTGTAAGTGCAGCCTAGGGGAGGGAGAAACAGCACAAGGAGCCAGTCAGATGTGCGAACAAGGAACATGCTAATAGAAGCAAGCAGAATGACAGAGAGCTGAGCTTGCTGCTTCTCCTTTCACTGTCCAGCCACAGGCTAGGCAGAGAAACTTCAAGTCTCTCTTCCCCTGTGCTTTGTGGCAGAACTGGGTATATCTCAGAACTGGAAGGGCAGAAATACAAATCCTTTGGCAGGTAAAGCACCTCCCTTGTATGTATTTCACCTGTGTATTTATCTGATTGACTGAAGTTCAGCTCTAAAAAAACTAAAAAAACAAGAGAAATACTGAAGTACATGACTAATGCAATAAAATGTACCCATTTCTAAAAGAGTCGTCATCTTGAGTGCCAAATCAAAATTGTTCTACGCTACAGCCTATGATTGTACTATTGATTTCCTGTCATAAAAGCACTCGGAAGACTAATAATGTGTAGACTCAACTGGGCTACTCCGTAAGGCAATGCAAAGAGCAATGATGATGTGCAAGATGCAGTAATCTAAAGCGACCAGATTTCAGTTATGGTCAGATTGGTGCAGAGATCATATCCTATGGATTCTTGATTACAATCAACAATGCTCTTTGAACTGCTTTGTTAAATAAGGCAGATGGTATCAAAATGGCTCCTTTTTCAATGTAGAGTGTGGATAAGTTTTAGATGCAGATGACTCCTACAGACAGAGAATTTGGCACAGTTATGGGAAAATGTAACAGTTTTATTATGAACCAATCAACAGTCCATAGGGCCTGCCTAAAATAAAGGTATGGGAAAAAAAAGAGAAAAAGTATAAATAAGGCATTTAAATTTGACAGTCAATAAAAATCCTTGAATATGGAATATGTACACAAAGAACAGTCTGTGTTTACAAGTCCTTGAACAACAGTCACTGTTAACTCGAGTGGAAACTGGAGGATTCCGACTCGGTAGAGACGGAGGAAAGTCCAGCGCGCTTTTTGGACAAGATTTTCAGGCTTGATCCTCTGCTGACAGAGGTGAAGGCGTTCTGGGCCGAAGTCTTGAATTTAGCCCCAAGGAAAGCATACAAGATTGGGTTGAGGCAACAGTGGAAAAAGGCCAGGGCTTCCGTGATGGAAATCCACTTGTGAATGGTGTTATCCATTTGGCAGTCAAGTTTTACGAATCCAAGCAAACCAAAAGTGTCTATGGTTAGGCAGATGTAGTATGGAAGCCAACAGGCAAAGAAAGCCACGATGAGAATGACGGTGGTCTTCAAGGCCTTGCGTTTTTGGTGACCTTTTGAGTGTGACAGTTTGGAAATGATGACACAGTAGCAGATGAGGATGATAAGTCCTGGCAAGAGAAGACCAACCATGATGTGGAGGAAACGGAATCCGATTGTCCAGTTCTGTCGGTTCTCTAGTGGGTAGATCCGATCACACACGTAGTATCCCTCTACATCGGTGACGCTGGCAAACACTAGGTCGGGCACAGTCAACAGAACAGCTGGTAGCCAAACTCCGGCATACACAATCTTCTCAGCCAACATTTTTCTGGAGCCTTGGCTGTTTGTGGCATGAACAATCGCCAAGTACCGATCTAGGCTGATGAAAGCCAAGATCAAGACGCTGCCGTAGAGGTTGACAGTGTAGATGACGTGGACGGCTTTGCACAAGAAATCCTTGAAGTACCAACCAATGGCGGCATCCACAGACCAGAATGGAAGGGTGAACACAAAGAGCAAGTCAGCCGCCGAGAGGTGTAGCCTGTACTTGTCAGTCATAGTCCGGGACTTTTTTTGGTAGCCCATAACCAACACCACCAATCCATTGCCGATAATTCCCAGAAGGAAGATGAAAGAGTAGACGGTCGGCAGGAAGATTCGGTTGAAGTCCTTGTTCTCGTCATTGGTACAAAGACCTTGAAAGTCGAAATACTCGTCGGAACCGTTAATATCGGTGGAGTTTTCTTCCATGAAATTGATATCGATTGCTCCAGAAAACTGCAAAGATAGCAAAAAAAGATGGACTGTAAGTTTTAGGTTGAAGGTAAGGAGTCATTGGTATACAACCACATTGCCAATCTGCTCTATAACTAAAGAGATTAATTTATTGGTATTTGGAACTAATATGAGGACACAGAGGAGAAGCGTGCACCAGAATAAACCTTGGCTTATCAACAAATTGCCTGTATAGAGTTACATACCATCTGGAATAGGGCTGTGCCCAGGTGTGACTACTGAACGTCAACGCCCACAATATAGTTCAAGTCATTGTTAAGTGAAGAATAGCTGTGTGGTATAGAAAAGCGAAAGGCACACAAGCAAGCTACCAGTTGACACAATTTGTCTCTAAAAACCTGAAAGCAAACAAGTCACTATTTAACCTTCAGCTGCCAGATGATGACTGATGGACATTTTGGCACACACACACACTCTACTGTGGACCAAGTGATGACAACTTAAATGGATGAAGTTATGCAAGTCAATGCAAACAATGCACGACAAACACACAAAGGGACGCACAAGATTATGAGCAGAAGAAAGAATATGACTACTGGGTTTTTATTCCCGGATGGTTAATTTTACCCAAGAGAGCGGAGTTCAGCAGCACACATATAATATATTATTAAGCTGATATGGAAAAGTGCAGAGGAGGCTTCCATAATGGCTTCTGGTAGACAGTTATATCAGTGCCCAGATAGCAAGGATAACTTGCCACAAATTTGTGGCCGGGTCAAATTGTAATTCGTTACCTTGCTGCACACATTCCTGGCAAGTTGTAGACTTGCAGAACACTTGCAGCACAAGTTCTAGTTGACACTTTTGGAATTTGTAGCGAATTTGCTTGGCAAGTCTACAGCAAGAGTCCTGCAGATCTTAGCTAGAGCTCTGCAAGTGTACAGCACTTTTGTAAAGCAGGTTGATCCGGAGACTTGCAATGCAAGTCATTTTCAACCTACAGCTCAATTGCTTGCTATCTGGGTGATTGTTCCCTCTTCAAAACTTTACAATGAAATCTGGGAAATGGCTAATACAATGGACATGTATGGTGGATAAGCAGTTCTCAGCCGCGGACACCAGGGCTAAAAACTAGAAAAATCCAGCCAATTAGCCTTCCTTTTCCTGGCTTCTTCCATGACCATTTGCAGCAGTAACCCTACATGATTTGGATCAGCAACAAAAGGGATGCAATAGCTAACTTACAAAACGAAATTGGCCACAAAGGACTCTGCAGCTACAAACTAAATGTGTGTGTGTGTGTGTGTGTATATATATATTTATATATAAACAGGTGCAATAATGACATGGCATTATAATGTGACAACACTTGGCGCCCTCTAGCTGCAATCTTCAGAAGATTTGCACAATTCTGCTGTAACAAGCTGATGTTACACACCAATAATTCCTGTAAGGTTCTAGCCAAAAAAAGGAAACAGATTTCATAAAACCAACGGCCAAACAGGAGCTTTGTAATTGGCGCCAACTCTACTATAAAAAATAAAAACTTTGTACAAGGGCAGCAAAATTTAGGATGACAAAACTGCATGAGAGGCAGAGAAAGCTATTATTATGCATGCTGTGTATAGATAGTTCACATTAAGACTGCATCAGATTTGGAAAGGTGGATGTAGAACTACAAATGTCAGCATACCCTGTCCGCTGGTAACATTTGTTGTTTCACGAATGCTCTATGAGAAGAGCAATTCTGAAATTTCAGGTGCTTTCCAGTATGCAAATCCTATTTAGTTGTTACAAGATGTCTAAACAATTTTTACAGAAAAGACCAACCACCACCACACCCCATCTTTCACTTTTCTGATGACTCCAAACTGATACAATGAGATCTGATTGGTGGTTCAGGGGTACAGACCATCATCATTGCTCTTTGCTCTGTGCAATGTGACCACTGTCCTCAACATGCCTCTCTAGCTGGGCACAAGCAAGAAAATGCATCTATCCTCAACAGGCTTTACAATGGTTTAATGTTACTAGAATTTTGTACGAATGTGTCGGCGTAACTCTAAGATAAACAAACTGTGCAAATGATACTGTTTTAGATTGCAAGCTTCTTTTTCCAGGATCCTAATTCTCATTGTTAGCCATGTTTGCATAAGCTTCTAATGTTACTGTGTCCCCTGTCTATCCTCACCTTGTGCAGCCCCGGAGCTGCCGCTATAATAAAGTGTAAACCGCCTACAATAGCAATATTCCATCTGAAAACAGGCTGGAAGGATGCCCAGGCAGGAAACATGCAGAAGTAATAGCACAGCAATTATTGACCCCCAGGTCATGCATTGTGCCAAAAGTATCTTCTGTACCTGCATCACACACACAAAGAAAGAGCCATTGTCTACCCAACAGATACCCCTACAGAATGAATGACTGACCCACCTACTGCAACCAGCAGGGGTACACCTATTGTACAGACACTCTCACATACTCAGGTATTGCACAGACACACTCTCACATACTCAGCTATTGTACATACACACTCTCATACTCAGCTATTGTACAGACACACTCTCATACTCAGCTATTGTACAGACACACTCTCACATACTCAGGTATTGTACATACACACTCTCACATACTCAGGTATTGTACAGACACACTCTCATACTCAGCTATTGTACATACACACTCTCATACTCAGCTATTGTACAGGCACACTCTCACACTCAGATATTGTGCAAATACAAGATTCATTGCTGTCAGGGCATGATTAGACTTGTAGTTCCACAGCAGATGGATAGTAACTGGTTACAGGACACTACAGATATCATTCCAGCAACAGAGCCACCTCTGACACACAAAACATCCCCAACTAACTCCAACTCTCCAATAACTGGCACAGAACTACAAGTCTCATCCACATAACATGAGGACCAGTATGTGAACTCTCCAATAACTAGCGCAGAACTACAAGTCTCATCCACATAACACCAGAGGACCAGTATCTGAATTCTCCAATAACTGGCACAGAACTACAAGTCTCATCCACATAACATGAGGACCAGTATGTGAACTCTCTATTAACTGGCACAGAACTACAAGTCTCATCCACATAACATGAGGACCAGTATATGAACTCTCCATTAACTGGCACAGAACTACAAGTCTCATCCACATAACACCAGAGGACCAATATCTGAATTCTCCAATAACTGGCACAGAACTACAAATCTCATCCACATAACACTAAAGGACCAGTAAGTGAACTTTCCAATAACTGGCACAGAACTACAAGTCTCATCCACATAACACCAGAGGACCAGTATGTAAACTCTCCAATAACTGGCACAGTACTACAACTCTCAGCCATATAACATGAGGACCAGTATGTGAACTCTCTAAGGTCACTTTGCTCATGAGTTCCAGAACACCGTATTACAGCATCGGAGACATTGGTTATAATGATTACTTCTTTCATATCACGTGGAAGAGAAATATTTGTTGCAAGGCTAATCAATTACAAATCCAACAACAGTATTTATAGACTATAGTGTCTATTGATCAATACGATCAGCTAAGATTCAACCAAGTTGTATTTATTTTTAATATTATGTGCAAATAGGTAAAACCTGAGTGAATCTTGGGTGAAAATGTTGATCAATAGACCCTTTTATCAGATGAATCTGACATGCAGAAATGTATACATGGACAGAATGTCAAATCGGGAACATTTACAGGGTCATGCAATCAAAATCCCGAAATTTTGGATAATTTGCAACATTCTAGCATCCCAATAACTCAATGCAATCAGTGTGTACAGTGCTAAGCTCCACGTGTGAGTAAAGCAAGAATCAAGCCAGCAGTGTCAGAATGGCATGCACCTAAAATTTGGAATTGGTTACAAGTCATTCATGTTTAGATGTAGTCCCCCTCCAGGTATGGGGGGCATTGCCTGAGCCCAGCACAGAGCCCGCACTGCCATGTCTACTTACTTGGTCCATGTCTGAGCCGCTCCCGGAGCCCGGGCGAGTCTGGTGCAGAGAAGTAGCGCAGAGCGATGTGAGTGCCGACTATAGGCAGCCCGGCTATATATACCCGCCCGCCCTCCAGCCTCCCTCCAGCCTCCCTCCAGCCTCCCTCCACCGTCCTCCTCACTGCTCCCTACACATACAATTGATGCTAATTTTACTGACACAACACCTCCTGTTGTTTATCCTGCAGCTGGCGAAGTCGGAGCTGAACCTTTTTGTTGTAAGATAAGCATCTGTAAAAAACATCAGTTCCCCAATAACACACACAGCTCCCAATAACTGGCACAGCTCAGTGTTGTCACCTCTAACTGTCACTGCCATGATTGCAGCCCCCACATCATGGGATCAGGGATCAGGAAGGATTCATTTATTAAACCCAATTACTACAAACTGATAATATGATTTAAAGGACATTATCAGCATTTTTAAGTGTGCAGATTTCATTAAGGTTAGGTTCACACCCAGGCGATCGAGCCCATGATTTGTCATCACGCGTCATTTTTTGTGTGATTTTGCTTTGGAAACCGCACGGTTTTCTTTTTTTTTTTTCAAATTCCTTATTTATAAACAAAGTGGTGGGGTACAGAGATAATTCACATCGTATCTGGGCCACATGGCCGCACATCAAACCAAGGCAATGAACAACTTGACGATTAGTGTAGTGCCAAAAACAAACATTGGGAACCTCTCCAATCAAATCTTCTCAAACAATATCAGAGAATGTAAAATGGAAACCGCAAGGTTTTCAATGCATAGAGATGTCTATGGGACCACAACCGCCTGAAAATAGCTCCTGCACCTTATTGCGCGACATGCGATTTTGACCGCGCGAAGGTTTGAACAGGCTCCGTTGACTTTAATAGGATTCTGTGTTTTGCGCAATGTCGCCTAGGTGTGAATCTGGCTTCAGAGACCCTTCAAGTCAAACACATTGTTCTGTTGTAGAGTGTTACTGCAGATTTATCATTCAGTCTTCTCTGCATTATATATATATTATGTGAAGAGGAATCAGCTGTCAGTGGCATATATTGCATCAAATCATTATGTGTAATGTACTCAGGAGTGACAAGGCATAATGAGGAACTATATATACTGTCTGTCTATCTATCTATCTATCTATCTATCTATCTATCTATCTATCTATCTATCTATCTATCTATCTATATATCTATCTATCTATCTACCTTCCTATCCATCCATCCATCCATCCATCCATCCACCTACCTACCTACCTATCCACCCATCCATCTATCTATCTATCTATCTACTATCTATCTATCTATCTATCTATCTATCTATCTATCTATCTATCTATCTATCTATCTATCTATCTATCTATCTATCTATCTATCTATCTATCTATCTATCTATCTATCTATCTATCTATCTATCTATCTATCTATCTATCTATCTATCTATCTATCTATCTATCTATCTATCTATCTATCTATCTATCTATCTATCTATCTATCTATCTATCTATCTATCTATCTATCTATCTATCTATCTATCTATCTATCTATCTATCTATCTATCTATCTATCTATCTATCTATCTATCTATCTATCTATCTATCTATCTATCTATCTATCTATCTATCTATCTATCTATCTATCTATCTATCTATCTATCTATCTATCTATCTATCTATCTATCTATCTATCTATCTATCTATCTATCTATCTATCTATCTATCTATCTATCTATCTATCTATCTATCTATCTATCTACCTACCTATCCATCCATCCATCCACCTACCTACCTATCTATCCACCCACCCATCCATCTATCTATCTATCTATCTATCTATCTATCTATAAATCCTTTTATTTTCTTTATTTCCAAAAATGTACAATTCTGTATTATGTATTCATGAATATCATGCAATATGTATTAATGTGTTTTTGTCATGAGAACATTTTCATTCTGATTTGTAAGAGAAAAATGAATAAAACATAAATAAAACGTGAGAAAGAAAAGAGCGGGATCAGGTTTATAAATGGTCTATTATATGTCTATCATCCCTGGCTGTAATCACCTCCCCTCCCCCATGTGTTTGCTGGGTGCGCTGTGATTGTGTTGGAGCTATATACTATACTCAGATGAGTCTTGTACAAATATCATACGATGAATGAAAGCACACTTCCATTGTCCGCTGTCACTCATGCTGTAAATTCTATAGGGGTACTCATAGACTGGAGGTCATTATTGCCTGATCTGGCTAATTACGGTCGGATCAGAAAACTGTATGGCCTGGTCGGAATCTATCATGCAGCATTCATTGTCACAGCCAACCGCTATTGTTTCCTCCAGATAAGGCCGGTACCAGGGGTGCTAAATATAGGCATGCTTGGCCAAATTGAGTATGCACATTGATGATCATGATCCTTTATTAGAGTAATCATAAAGCCCCCGGATCTCCTAACTGCCATAGATTAAATTATGTAGATAGCCTACCCTCCATGATAAGCAGTAGGTGTCACCTGTGGCTACCTGTGCCACTTTTCAACTGGCCACACACTGTGGGCTGAACGAGAAAAAACACTCAATGTCCCCATCAACATTAAACAGCGTAGATGGGGGAACCCCCCATGGGTTATTGTATTCTGACAGCGGCGGTCACTATTATATTGTAATTGTAATGTCTTCTTTATATTGTAAGGTGCTGCGCAAACTGTTGGCGCTATATAAATCCTGTATAATAATAATATTCCATCTTGCTTTTACTCAGCACTAAGTGGGATTTAGCTCTAGTAACCATGTTTTCAGACTGCAACTGGCACCTATAAGACATGTACCACCTTGGTCATTACATGGCTATCAACCTTCTGCTTTAAAAGTAACCAGTCCCCATACAAAATCACTTCCATAAAGTGGCCTGGCGTACCTAGCTGGCAGATTTTTGCACGTGGCAGGCACATTCCAAATGGCCGCCATGAATCTGGTGTTCCTACACCTAGCTGCTGTATTGGATTAGTGACAGTTATGCACGACTTTATAAATGCGGCGGCCCATCTACCTAGATGACGTAGCAAAGCACAGGCGGATTGAGTAAATCAGCCCCATTGTAACAGGATCCTAAACCAGACCAGTAAGCTCTCATCACCCTTGAGTGGCGACGCCATTTTTTGTGTTTGTGTAAGCAATTTTAGGCTTGTGCATTTTTGTTTTAGTGAATGGAAAGGTAGTTATGAGAAGGAGATGGTTGTTAGGCATGAAATTATGAAAAAAAGGGCATGTCTTTTCAGGGGTTCCCATTGAAGACTATTAGGGCCAGAAAGGTGTGATCATGCACCAAAGCTCCTGTACTTCTGAGCGTTGACCAACAGCACAATGCTCGGATGTGAAGGGGGATAATGAATTAACATGGAAATGTGATTGTCGAGTGTTGAAGAACTTGGTAATAGGGATAAAACAAAAAAATGTTCCTTGTAGCCCCCATGTACACTGGAGCCATTCGAATACAATACGATTTTTACATGAAAGTTCCCATTATAGTCAATGGTGCCTGTTCACACCTGGGTTCCACATTGCTTATTGTGCATAAAAGTCATTTACATTAACTTTATTCAGGCAGAATTGAGCATTTTTGGCCCCATAGTTTTCAAATGGGAAAGTCTGAAAAATGCGTGTTTTTTTGCATCAAACAACCATAGCTTTCCATTGGCTAAAACAAAAACGCTCAAGATAGAAAACTTGTGGAAAATGCACAAAAGACGGATGGACTTGCATGAAAAATGTGACAGAGCTTACACTTAAGGCTAGGTTCACACCTGCACCACACTGCTCGACAGCCGGGACGCGTGTCCCGGGACCGTGCGATCGTGTTCAGGTGCACACAGCAATTGCCATACAGCCCCATTGATAGCAATGGGGTGACATCCGCGCTGCAATCGCTAAAAAAGGTACAAGTACGCTTTTTTTGAAACACACGACTTGCAGCTTTTTTTTAGCAGCAATCATGTTCACATGCATGGGTGGAATCGCGGCGGGAAACCGTGTGATCCGCCCGACGCGACTGGGGTGCCATTAGAAAATAATGGCACCCACAGCGCGATCGGTTCACACCTTGGCGACTCTCGACCGTGCGGCAATCGTGCACAAGACCGTGCTGATTGCCCCGCGGTCAGGAGTCGCCTAGGTGTGAATCTAGCCTAAGTGTGAATGGGGGCTAACAGTGCCGATCCCACCATAGTGATGTGAGTTTGGGCTATGTTGTGATGAAAATGTGGCCCTTATGGTTCAGCTTTATCAAACTGTCATCTATTAGATTGTAAGCTCTCACGAGCAGGGCCCTCCTAATGGAATTGTACTGAAACTGTATTGTAACTGTACTTTCTCCCTCCATTTTATAAAGCACTGCGCAAACTGTTGGCGCTATATAAATCCTGAATAGAAATAATAATAATAATATAACTGTACATCAGCCTTCCATGTTTCTTCACCGTGCCAGAGTTGGGCGCCCAGCTACTGTCCAGGTACAAGTCAGGACGTCGCTCCCCTGAAGCTGGCATGCCCCAGCTTGCCTGCACCTGATATGTATAATTTGTGTATTCGATGTATCGGTCAGCCACAAGTGAAACTGGATTGTATGCAAAGTGATGGTGTGAAGAGGGCGGTGTCTTTGTTTTAGGTCATCTGGACGGTATTGTGATTTAAATCAGGTTTTCAGCTCCTAAGAGCAGGGATCAATAACTGTAATAGAGACAGAATGGGCCTGCTGGAGTCCATTGGAAGTAGTGTCATCTGGACTGTTCAGCTGTCAAAGTGTGATTCCTGGACTTGCTCAAGATGAACAATAGGCACACACGTTCAATGCGCGGTATTTGCATGTTAACGTGTGTTGTGTTAAGCAGTCCAATTATGCTAAATGGGCTGCCAGGGCACCATAACCCATAGAACAGGATCATAGAACAGGGCATGCATCTTTTTTTAAGAGCAGCACTCCACAATGCACTGAGAGTTCACATCTGTGACTTGTGGTGTAACGCAACTGTGTTCTGCTGCTCCGTCCCGGTGTGCTAAGATGCGATTTCAAATGAATGGCACCCAGGGCTGGATTCACTCTCTCCCCAAGGCCAGGTTCTTCAATGCGCCCCCCTACCCACCAAACCCCCCCATGGAAAATGGCAGACCCTCAGGCTGCATACATGTGATCGCCGAGATCACTTGTACAAAACAAGCGGTGGCTTCCCCGCTGTACATTTAGCTCTGCTTGCCCAAATCAAGGCTAAATGTAGAAAACAACTACCTGCAAGGCGGCCGGAACTGCATGCCCTGGGCATCGGAAGATAGAAATTCCACACCCCTGCTGCCCCTCTGCTCTCTGCTGCCCCAAGGCCGGGCCTTGGTTGGCCTTGATGGAAACCCGGACTTGACGGCACCGCAATGTACCAGACTTTTTCATGCGTTACCATGCATTACTATAAAAACATGTGATTTACCGCACATTACCACAACGCACTAGTATGAATGGCACTAGCTCAAAGAGCACATTGATGATAATGCTTGTTATTGTCTTCTGCTTGTTGAGAAATGGTTCAGTAACTTCAAGCACTGCCTAATATCATGAGCATTACTTATCCCCAAACTGCCTATAGCCACCATAATGGGCCATGTCAAATCTTTGGCTTGTGTGCGTCTCTGTTCACACCTAAGCATTTTGTTGCTCAATGGTAAGTGTGACAAAATGCTCAAAACAAGGAATCCCGTTCATTTCGATGGCCCCCGCCCACACCAGAGCGTTTTATCGCAAGCAGAAAAACACCTGTCGCTGAAAAAAGTACATAATCTACTTTTTGGCAGATTACAGCGCTTTTTGGTCCCATAGACTTCAATGGGAAATGTTGTGCGAGTTGTGGATCACAACTGCGGAGGCTTCTCAGGCAGGAATCCTTGGCGTCACTCTCAATCTCAGCGGAGAGTTAGGGACTCAAACATCACAGCCAACAGTTAAACAAGTATTATGTTTGCAGGTAGGGATATTACGTCACACCACCATACCCAAAATAAACAGTAGTTGATGTATTGGCAGTAATTATAGCAAGGACAACAAGGCAAATTAATCTTAAGCCTAGTACACAGTCAGCATGGAGAAGTATAAGCAAGTAATAAGTGAGGCACTCATTAACTGGAGGTTGTAGAGGTAGTCCAAACGGATATATGGTTGAAATGATAGTCAATGATAGAAAAAATGGCAACTGCATGAATCTATAACCAGCCTTTATAGCAGGGTGCACATGGGAAGGCTTACAACAATAAAAAACACAAAAACACAAAAAGATCCCCAGCGCACCTGCCAGCCAGCCAGCCTGCAACAAAACGAATTACCCTGTCAACAGTATGCGTTAAAAACAGAGGTTTTAGTTGCACAAACTTTTGGCCAAAAATATGTAGAAGCCACACTGCCACCGTCAAGGCACCTCTGCAAAGTGTGGTCCTAACTCTATTTATTTGAGTCTCCAAGTGTGAGCATATTGATGAAGTTGATAAATTCAATGCAGGTGTACCTGGAGGTAGCCAACTCCTCCTAATAAGGTGCAGGGACGCACTGGGGGCCCAGCAACCAAAAATGGACGCTAGCAGGTGCGCTGGGGATCTTTTTGTGTTTTTTATTATGATAGTCAATGATGCCTGTTAACCAGGCTACTTGCGGTTGTAAGATTGTAGTTGGAGGAGGTCTCTCCCTGGATTGTAGCAGGGTAGTCCGGTTCCAGAGTGTTTGCCAAGTAAGGAGCTGGTTGGGGTCCCAGGAGATAGCAGGCGTTCTGACTTCAATAGTGGAACGCCATGCTATCTCAGCTGGGGCTTTAAATAGGGCCAGGAAGTGGGAGGCGCCGATGGTAGAACCGAGTGACTTCCGCGTTCCAGCGTGGAACGCAGAGAGCCCTCAGAGATCAGAAAGCCGAGCGGCTTCCCCGTTCCACAGTGGAACGCAGATCGGCCGGCGCTGGAAACGGTGGAGCCGCAATGGTAAGGGGATCCGTGGCATGAGGATGCCTACGGCTACGGCTACCGTTACAAGACTCTGGTGAAGTCCTGGAGGCGAGCATGGGAAGAGTTGACGAGGAAGCTGGAAAGCAGAAGGTTTTTTGAAGAGCGGAGGGGAGATATGTAGATCAGCTACTAGGGGGAGCTCTAACGGGCTCAGTGCAATTACTCTGTCTGTCTTAACAGTTGCTGAGATTAGGTATCATCCACACCATTGAATATAATGGGAATCATCTACAGTATAGCAGGGGTCACCAAACTTTGTCCTCCAGCTGTCGTGAAACTACATATTCCATCATGCATCTTCCTCAGGCAGTCATTCCGGTGGCTGTCATTGTCTCTCAGTGGCTTGTGGAATTTGTAGTTGTGTCACAGCTGGAGTGCCGGAATTTAGCTATCCCTGAACTATAGGGTGCATTGCGTTGGTGAGTTGGTGAAAAATGAGCTAATCGGTTTTGCTTCTTTTTTCACTGTCCAATTACAGGCTGGGGGAGGGACAAGACCTGTAAGTGTTATTTAACTGCAACAGAGAAAACCAGGTCTCCTCTCCTGCCAGATTGGGTTGTGCTGTGTGGCAGAGCTGTGTAAACCCCAGGACCGGATGGGCAGAAATACAAACTGTTTAGCAAGCAAGACAGCTTCCGTATGCGTATTTCATCAGTGTTTTTAGCTGTTTGCCTGCAGTCTAAGCTTTTAAGTATATACAACTCAGGCAGCCGTCTGTCTGCTCCTGCCCCACATTATTCAATGCGTGTTGTTTAAACACCTCTGTTTACTTGGTCCTGACAGGTATCTTTGAGCTGGGGGATGAGCACTGGACAGACCCAAACATCCCAAGGTCATGTGAAGGTGATAGGGGGTCGATGTATCTTCCGTACAGGTTTATGTGGTGCCCATGCATGCATTGTGTTTGCTGTTTAAGGAATGTTCCATTCTCCATCTTACAGTCAGCAGTGAGAACATGCAACGGGGGGGAATTTATCAAAACTGGAGCAGACAAAATCTGGAGCAGATTTGCACGGAAACCAATCAGCTTCTCTGTTTCATTTTCAAATCTTACCTGAGCAAAATGAAGAGAGATGCTGATTGTTTGCTATGGGCAACTGCTCCAGATTCTGTCTGCTCCAGTATCAATAAATTCCTCCCCAATGGCATTTTTGTTTACACTAAAGTGGGAATAAACCAATTTTTTATTTAAAATTTTTTTTTGTTTTGTTCCTAGTGTACACTGAGCATGCTAAAAATGCTGGTCATACACCTTAACAATGTTAGGCCTCATTCACACTGTAATCGGCCGGCATGTACAGCTCCGTGCTGCGTGCAGGGCCGTACCAAGCAGCTCGGGAAGGACAGGTGCTGCGTGGGATTAGTACGCAGCCCGCGTCCTTCTCTATGGGACTGCGCGGCCATACGCCCCCCCTAAGCTCACCTCAAGTACAGGTCCGTAGGGGTGCGTGTTTTCCGGCTCGGACGCAGACGGGATCCATCCTGTCAGCGTACGAGTACGCTCACCCGCACGGACCTGCGGGGCGGGTGAGCGTAGGGTGGCATATGGCCTCCTAGTCCCATAGAGAAGGATGGGGGCTGCGTACTAATCACACGCAGCACCTGTCCTTCCCGGGAACTGCTTGGTACGGCCCTGCACGCAGCACGGAGCTGTACGTGCGGGCCGATTACAGTGTGAATTAGGGCTTATAGTTAAGCCCCCCAGGCTGAAAAATCACTCAATTCCACGATAAAGAGCATAGGTGGCGGAATCTCCCCTACCGGCTCTTGTATGTTGACAGCTAATTGGCTGCAGTCACTGATCGACTGACAACTTTCCAACTGCCTCCTTTAACAAAAGTCAACTGGAAAGTTGACCTTTGTTGAGCTGGGTGGTGCTGGATTGACTGTAAGATCAGCTTATTCGGCATGAAATGGCTAAAGTTTGATCATGGTACGGCCCCATGCAATCTACTCCCCCGTCCCTATCAAGATGACGAAAGACTCTTGAAGAAATCTTGATAGCGTCAGCAGACATACAAAACATGTGTATGCGATACAAGCGCACCACTTGTTAAATGCTTATTGGGCATTTATGAGGCTTTACGTAAGCTTAGCTTCTACCATTGCCGGGGCCATTTGCAGAGCAGCAAGCATGCATCCTGACAGCTGTCCTGACAGCTTTCAATGCATTTTGGTTGAGAAACTTTGGTGCTCATAATTTGGTGCTTTGTAAATAGGCATCAAAGCTCTTTTCACAAAAATGTATTAGACATGTAAGCTGCGGAAAAATTGGGTTCGGAAATTTTGAAATTCAATTTGGTTCGGGTTTCGGATTCGGATGAAATCCGAATTTCCGTTAGTTTCGGATGAGTTTACGAATATTCGTTGCGAATACCACAGAAAACCATATACAGATAATAATACTAAAGCAGAATCTCCTAGACCTGAATGGCATTCGGGAGTCCCAATTTCCGAATACCATTCGGGAGCTCCAGAAAGCAATACGGGTCTGGGAGCCATATTAAAGCTGAGGCTTCCAGATCCGAATGGCAATCGTGAGCTCTGGGAAAATGAAAACCAGTGGAGGGTCGACTACTTGTGCCCTAGAAGGCTGGCTGGCCCATGGCCGAAGATCGGTGACTTCATCTTTCCAATAACAGGGTGGCAAGGAAAAAAATAACATGGGGTGTTAGGCCACTGCGTGTAGACGGATATATCAAATAGTCTCAATGTTCCTTATTCCTTCTTATACAGTTTTAACCTATCGAAACGTTTAATACTTTTTTTTTTAAATTATAATTCTTGTCTAATTTTTGAGTCTTGATACTGCAGATTACTGATCCTGCCAGGGGTTTCATGTGGCCCATTTTTTAAAGGGAAACCTTTGTTAGGAGAAATCCACTGGATCCACTCTGTAAATATTGGTTTCACTTAATTGAGACAAGCATGCAGATCAGGAATTCACTCATTGCACACACATTCCAGATCAGTGACTTAGAAAGCATTAAGGTGATCATTTTTTTTTGCCTTTGCAAGGACACCTGAAGAAGGAAGATCTACATCTCTGTAGTCATTGAGGGCCTTTGCAGAAGGAAGATATTAATATCTCCAGCCAGCATGGACTTTTGGTAAAGGAACATCTGGATCTCTGTAGCCAGCATGGACTGCTAAATAAGTATGATCTACATCTTTGTGGCCAACATAGAAATCCAAAGAAGGAAGATCTGTATTTCAGTGGCAAACCTGGACTTCTGAAGAAGGAAGATCTGCATCTCTGTGGTGAACATTGACTCCTGGAAAAGGAAGATCTGCATCTCTGTGGCTATCATGCGCTCCGCAAGGAGGAAAGATCTGTATCTTTGTTGCCAATTCCTGGAGAAAAAAGATCTGCATCTCTGTGCCTAAACTCCTGGAGAAGGAAGATCTTCATCTCTGTGGCTGAACTCCTGGAGAATGAAGATCTGCATCTCTGTGGCTAAACTCCTGGAGAATGAAGATCTGCATCTCCGTGGTTAAACTCCTGGAGAATGAAGATCTGCATCTCCGGTCCAACGTTGTGGAGAAGAATGATCTGCATCTCTGTGGCTAAACTCATAGAGAAGGAAGATCTGCATCTCTGTGCCAAACTTATGGAGAAAAAAAGATCTGCATCTGTGGCTGAACTCCTGGAGAAGGAAGATCTGCATCTCCGTGGCCGAACCACTGGAGAAGGAAGAACTGCATCTCTGTGGACATTATGCACTCCTGAAGAAGGAATATCTCTAGGTCTGTGGCCAACATCCTGGAGAAGGAAGATCTGCATCTCAGTGGCTCTCATGCATTCCTGAAGAAGAAAGATCTGCCAACCCTCTTGTCTTGAATTGTATTGTGATTGTAATGTCTGCCCTATATTGTAAAGCGCTGCGCAAACTGTTGGCGATATATCCTGTATAATAATAAATAATAATAATAATAACTCATGGAGAAGAAAATTCTGCATCTCTGCGGACAACATAGGCTCCTGAAGAAGGGCTCTCCTACAATAGTATGTATACGTTAGCACGTAGACAGTGGGTTTAGGCACTCCAAACAGCTTAAAATGAATGTACATCTTTTCAAAATGATAAACAGCTCAACTTATTTTAGTGTGAGACAACAGAGCAACGGTAAACCGGACAGAATTTTACAACCAGGCGAACAACTTAACATGCTCACCCGAAGATAGCAGTGTTCAGATTTTTGTTTCTGTGCCAATTCTTATTCAGAATTCCAATAACTGAACTTGCCTGGCAGGCAGTGGAATATTGGGATAATATAAACATTACGCTGAACATTTATTCATGGAAAGACGGCTGAAATTGAAATTGTGCAGACATAACTAATATCAAGAACTACCAAGAACTATGCAAAAAAAAAAAAGGTATTGAGAGTTAGGCCTCATTTACACTTCCGCACGTATGTGCGCGTATACGCGCGTACGTGCTTATTGTACCATATGCAACCTATGCAAATAAATGGCTCCATACACACAGCCGTGTATAGAGCCGTATATTTGCGTAGCGTATATATGCGCAAAAACAGAATGGAACAGAGATGCGTCCGGGCAGCGTATTTCTGCGTATTTACGCACATATACCCGTGTTTACGCGCATATACGCGTCGTACAGCACATTAAAAATTCCATTACCAGTGATGCATTCTGGGATTGCATATAGTGCACGCATATACGCTTGTATATACGCGTATACGCGCGTATATATACGCATAGACGCGTATATACGCAATATACAATTTTGCTTGCGTTGTGTGTGAATGAGGCCTAAATCTGTCTGATGAAATGTCATGTAACTAGAAATCCGGAGTTCGAAGGAAAAAATCTGGGTAAACCTTATGACCTGCAACTGGCCAGATATTAGATTTTTCACAGCAAATCTCTGAAGGTGGCCATACCCTTTACAACCCTCACAAGACTTTTGTCTTGCGAGGGTTGTAAAGTAATTAAAAAAACGTACGAGCTGCCCATCTTGGACAGGCAGATCGTACCTGCGATCATCGCAAGCCCGCCCCCCTGAGGGGCGGGCTTCCGATGACTGCAATGA
>NW_017306813.1:821281-823283 GCF_000935625.1 Nanorana parkeri
CTGCAAGGAGGGGCGGGCGTCGGAGGACTGCAAAAGGGCAGTGGTCGCGTGCGCACACCGGCCCGTTCGGCAGTTGTCGAACAAGCAGGCCACTAACTCGTACGATTCTTGGCGGGTTTTCCAGCCTGCTTGTTCGAAGGAAGTTCAACGTACAGTAGAAACGGTCGCACACCTTCCATACACTTTGCGATTATCGTACGATCGCGGGATTTCCCGTGATTATCGTACGATAATCGTGCAGTGTATGGGCACCTTGACAATTGGTAATGGGCAGGAATATAGAACAATGCTTGTTGAGCAACTTGTTCTATGGGTGGAAGCAGCTCGTGCATGGCTCCTACTTACCTTTATCCTCTTGTTGGGAAATGGAAGGCTTAGCCAGGCTGTAATATCTCTGTGGATGATACTGAGCACGTTCAGTGGTTGGGAGCACTCATAACCACACCTGGCAAACTTTACTGTATTGTGGGGGCTGGGTGGATATCTTTAAAAATGGGAGAACTGATATAATATGTAAAGAATACATATTATATCCGTCAGCATTGAAAACAGTGCCTATTAAGTTGCCTGTTGTAAGCACGGCACAAATTACTGTATTCACACCACTTCTTCTTTTAGCCTTGTGTGTGCGGCACCCTGTCGCACAAAAGAATACTTTGTGTGTACAAGTGAGAAGCTGCCTGTCTCTAGATCACATAAGGAAGATAATGTGGAAAATGCAGACTAACTTGATCAATGCTTTGGGGCTTATCCGACAAATCTCTTAAGGATCAGAGTAACTAACAGATGTCATAGACGCATAGATAATGTTGTGTTCATGAATCACAGCCAACCAATATCAACATAAAGTCTAGGCAGGTGAGAGGGTGGCCTTGCACTGATCCACCCCGGCCCTATCTGAACACTGCCTACTACAATCAGGACAGGATCAGGCAGACCAAGTGTGATAATATGCTTAAAGCAAAACAGTGCTTTGGTCATTCAAACCAAAGCAACAGGTTTGCATTAATCCCCCCTTTCCCTTTCTATGTGATGTCTATGTCCCTCCCACCCAACCACATATTTGTGCATGGGTGGACAGGAGAATGAAGTCACAGAGTTTCATTACACATACTGCTTGGCAAATGTATTAACATACAATACCTAGAGCTGCTAATAATGTCTGATGGCCCAAATGAACCTTACCCATGTAATTTGAGCCATAGAGTAAAGTAGGGCCTGTTGCATTGACTCTATTTAAATTGACTTCAGTAGAAAGTTGCAAGTCATGGCCCCCAAAATGCTTGAGTTAATAAGTCCATAAATAGAAAGAAAAACAAAAAAAGTGCTTCCAGTACATAATTGGAAAGGTTTGTCCATGCAATTCATGAAACTGTTGCAGAAGATGGCGGACAATCTTCAGAACCTAATTAAATCAGGGGTACATCTGCCTGCCTATGTTAGCAATAGGTCTGGTATACACCATACCCATATAAAAAGGGCTCCCGGCGCCTGACTTGAGTTGGGTGACCTAGTTGGGGCATGTGTTCGCAGCCTCATGGTATAGCCTAGGGGCTTTCTTTTGATGTGCACTGCCGTCATGATAGACCTGGTGCAATCAGACCTGTAATCATTAACCTGTTCTCCAGCCATGATAAAATCATCAGCAGGCGCACTTCACTCACTGATTGACTCAGCTTTTGTCTGATTAAGTCAATTTCCTGAATTAGGCATAACATAGCGTACCTAACTGAATTTATATTCCTTCAGCACAATGATTGTCTGGGATAATATGTGTGTACTGAAAGCCCTGAAAATCACACGGTGCTCTTCAGGGTTTGAAAGCAATGCAAATAGAAAGCAAACAAATTAAAATAACAGACAAGAGAAAGATGTATAAGGGAGTAAAAGTGGCCAAACACTGGTGAAATTTCGGTCCTGTTCATGCAATTTGACCAATGCTTGGCCCCATCGGCACCCCTCCATTCGACAAAAGTAGTTTTTCTAATAGACTTTTTTTTTT
>NW_017306813.1:823340-868788 GCF_000935625.1 Nanorana parkeri
CAATGAAAAAAAGAATCAAGCAGAACAAACAAAATGCACAGTGCATGGCCAACATAAAGGTGCCTACAGACACTTGAAATCATTGGCTCTACCTACAGGACCGTGGTCCATGGTCCTTAGCTAAGTGAAGGGAATATCGACTGGCTACCATGCCAGCGTTCCTTAACTCTCCTTTCTCCATACACACAAACTTACACATTCACCTTCTATGAACTTTCACATTTGTAGGGGGATCTTTTGTTAGACTAGTATCTCTGTAGGCTGCATAGAGGTAACCCATGTTTTGTCCATACAGGGCAAAAGCACACATCTTCTTAATGCCCCCACCCTCCCCCCAGCAGCACATACCTATGTTCCTTCACTCCCCTGTTACTCTATTCAGAATAGTGCAGGTATGGAGGAACATGTGACAGCAGTGGTGCTTGTTGTCACCCTTTATTCACTCCTGGTGACATTAATGAAAAGTCAGAGGGGGGCATTAAAATGAACATTTTGCTTTGCCCTGAATTGCCAAGAACAAGTTGGCATTAAAATTGCCCAAAGACCTCCAAGGGTGGTCAGATATATGTGATCGATCTGACTGCCCTCAAGTACCACCATCGCCCCGCACTGTCACAAGCATCTCATCCGAATGTTTCCGGTAATGTGTATGGAGTGGACCTAGGATGGGGTAGGAAAGGAATGGTACTGGCAGATGCTGCTTATGACAAGGGGGAGATCATTGATCGGACCAGGTAGTCTGCCTTGCCCAATTGATTTGCCTTTCTTAGAGGTCATTTACAAGGCCCATCAGCCAGCCTGGTCAAGTCAAAACACCTGATGGGTTTTTACTGCTAATGTGCTTCCTGTCCTGCTGACAATGTTTTACCAGACAGGAAGTAAATTGGGCTCTCCAACATTAACACAGAGAGGAATAGTAATGCCTTCCTTTAATCGAGTAGGGGAAGGCTAGAACCCCAGTTGTATCTGGGCACAACTTGCAGATTTTCTTTGCATTCATGCACGGCATGTTTTTATGTGTTTTCAAGCTGCAGGCATTTCTTTTTGGCCAATTGAAAACAATATAATCTGTGACATCATATTTCATCATTTTCATCCCGTAATGTCATTGTCTCTTGTAATGGGCATCACTGGGGTTGTAGAGGTTCTTGTGGACCTTCATCAGGCAAATTCATCTCTGCATGGGCACTCCTGGATCCTCCATTTTGTTTACATGCCTGGGGTTGCTAGGAGGAGGAGACAAAAATGTGTTTGTTACAAAAATACAGGAAAAATGCTTGTGTTGCGCATTTTTAGGAGCTTCCATTGACATCTATGGGGCCACAAATGTGCAATTCTGCCTCAAAAAAGACTCAAGTACTTTATGGTGCGACAGCACGATGCTCAGGTGTGAATGGGTACCATTGAATATCATTGGAACCCTTATGTTGAATGGTGTCACGCTTCAGGAAATGCACGACAAATCGTTCATCTGTCAATGGGGGCCAGAGGCGTCTCCAGGCCGGGTGTCATCCAGTGTGGCCGGGTGTCACCCACTAAAACATCATGATGTGCCCCCCCCCCCATGTGACCCAAAGTGATGCCACCTATGGCAAAAGCCTCAGGCTGCCTCATTATAGGTACAGCCCTGTATACATCAGTAGAATTTAATTTGAATACATTTGTTTTCAGAATGTACGTTTGATTTCTTAAGGCCCCAGTCACGCACGAATCGGGAGGCACATACAGCTCCGTGCTGCGTGCGGGGCCGTACCAAGTAGCTGCCGGGAAGGACAGGTGCTGCGTGTGATTAGAACGCAGCCCCCGTCCTTCTCTATGCGGCTACGTGGCCGTACGCCGCCCTACGCTCACCTCATTTGCAGGTCTGTAGGGGTGCAGGTTTTCTGGCCGGGACACATACAGGATCCATTCCAGCACGGAGCTGTACGTGCAGGGCGATTCGTGTGTGAATGGGGCCGAATAGTTAATGGGGTCAAATCCACAATCGTTTTTCAACGCAGTGATGAGAGAATGCAGGATGAAGATGGATGGAGAATTTTTCTCGAGCCAACAAAATCCTAACAGCGAATGTGGTTTTCATTCAGGAAACTCTGTTCCAAAATGGACATTGATGACATTCGTGAAGTCTCTGATGGCGTCATCGAATGTTCTGATCAGATTTTTCGTATGACCATTGGTATAGAAATCTACCATTGTATGGCCAGCCTCAAACATTGGAATTTTGTACTGAATACAGCTGGATGTGTTGCAATGAAGGCTCGCTCACCCCCCTGCATGGCTCTGTGCAGTGTCAGGGGCTCAGCATAAGGTTACATTTGTGTAACAAGATACATTCGGCACCATGCTCTCACTATGCCAAGAATGCAGATTTAACATACACCTGTCACACCAGCAAACTGTCCTTTACTACTCACTTACCATTCCAGGCCGCCAACTGGCCCAGATTTCCTGGAGCACCTCGGGTTTGAAGATTGCCTCCAGAATGTGTTATTATTTAACGATTGGTGGTCATCTTCCACGATAAAAGAAAACATTCAACGCTGCAACAGCGTTTTTAAGGTGCTTCAAAAGCACATTGTGCTGCGTGGAGGGCTCCTGCTGAATAATTCATGATCTCTAATGAGGTACATTTATACATGAGCTGAACCTGGCAGGGTGCATATCATTACATAGGATGCCATCCCAGTGTGCTACGTAATAACAGATTCATATTATTACACATGAATCCCAATTGTGTCTCGATTTAAGGTGTGGGGGATTGGGAGGACGCAGGTTTACTTTAAGTGAAGACATACTGTATTTTCCGGGGCTTGCCATATTTTTGTCATGTTTAGCTGAACATTAAATGTTGGAAAGGAGGGGACTCTGACGGAAAGGGTGATCCTGATGTGAAGAGGGGCTTCTGAAGTATAGAGTGGGCTTTTTATGAATAGTATGGTTTCTGATGCATGGGGGGCTACGGTTTATATTAAGGGTGCGACGCTGTAGGGATGGGGGATCATGAAGTGAAGGGGGGCTTCTGATGTGAAAGAAGGGGCTCTGATGTGAAGGGGGCTTCTGATGTATGGAGGCTTCTGATGTATAGGGGGTATACTGATCTAAAAGGGGGGAACTCTGATGGGAAAGGGGCTCCTAATATAAAAGGGGGGGGGATTCTAATGTGAAAAGGGGGACTTAGATGTGAAGGGGGAAATTCCACATTGACTTTTTTTTGCCTAGGCACCAACTTAAAATCCATACCGGACCCCTGTTTAATATAAGCGGTTGGTATTGATTCTTATGGGAAGAACCATGTGTTTTTTTAATATATATTTACGTTTTGTACCTGTTAGACTGAGTTTCCGTACTTATAAAAGGTCATGTGACTGAATGTAGGTTGAGAAACGCTGCATTAGGTGACCATCACATACATATCAATGCTCATTATCACATCAGAGGGGGAAGAAGATGGAGGTGAGGTCTGTACGCTGACACTGCCAATGCTGCTTATCTTGTGGTGAAGGAAAAAATAATCGCCCAATATGTCTGCAAATGCCAGAGTTCAGCTTTAAGTTTCGTTGAATTAGGTAATGCAATGTGCAATGACCACAAGTAACGTTCAGCAGCCTCAGCCCATCAGATATGATATTCCTGTAATGGTCTACATAACACAGATGAAATCTTTTGGTTTGCTCATCATCCTCATCGTCATCGTTTTATTAAACATCTCTCCAAATATTTATTCAGTGTTTGTAACTGAGAAAGAACTAAACACACACAGGAGACGAGGAGCTTTGTGATGTGTGACATTTACAGTATTAAAAAAATGGACTCAATCTTCCTTCTAACCTCACCGATTCCAGGCTGACCTTTGCAATGTGATCTTTGGCCCCCAGGAGAGAGCACAAAGGTCACACTGAGCCTGGCCAAGCCCCAAAAACTCAGCGATTGTGGAAGTGGGGAGTGTTTAATTCTCTTTAAAGACTTTCCTTGAGAGGAAATCTTTTCTGCGGCATATAGCTAAAGTAGATTTTACAATCAGATGTATGTATAGTGTATGGTCAGCCCATCCGTGACCGCATGGCAATCTTGCACGAAACCGCGCGGATTGCCGTGCGCTCATGGAGTGGCACACCACCGCCAATCGCGCTGACGGTGCCAATATTTTCTAATGGCACCCCAGTCACGCCGGGCGGATTGTGCGGTTTCCTGCTGCAATTCCACCCTTGCAATCGAACACGATAAAAAAGCAGAGCGTCGTGTGTCACAGAAAAAGGTACATGTACCTTTTTTCAGCGATTGCTGTGCGGATGTAACCTTATTGAAATCAATGGGGCCGTGCAGCAACCGTTGTGTGCAACTGCACACGATCGCACGGTCCCGGGACAGCCCTTAGAGCTATAATTAACTATGTAATGCAAGGGCCGGTCTGATCTGATACTAATTGAATTAGCTGTTTAGGTTTGTTCTCATATTACATTGTTTAATCTTCTTTGGAGTTTCCAAAACTATCAGATTTTATAGTGTAAGGCAGGGGTGGGTAACTCCGGCCCTCCAGCCTTTAAAGAGAATTAAACACTCCCCACTTCCACAATCGCTGAGTTTTTGGGGCTTGGCCAGGCTCAGTGTGACCTTTGTGCTCTCTCCTGGGGGCCAAAGATCACATTGCAAAGGTCCGCCTGGAATCGGTGAGGTTAGAAGGAAGTGTTTTAACTACAAATCCCAACATGCCTCTGCCTCTGGGAGTCATGCTTGTAACTGTCAGTCTTGCAATGTTATGGGACTTGTAATTCCCTAACAGCTGGAGGACTGCAGTTGCCCACTGCTGGTGTATGGTTAGCTCAAAGGAGATTATACAATCAGATTGCGTAGTGTATGGCCAAGTTAGGGAAGATTAAGGGGAAGACTTCCAATGGTAAACCTCCCAACTGCCCCTCATTTGCAGGGACTGTACCTCATTTGGACCAAATCCCTCTTGTGATATTTGCTCCAACAGTGAGATCATTCTGTACATAATACTCGACTCTGTTCCCGTCCACCTGGGATTTTTGGTTTTCCCGCCCACCTTTGTGTTCTGGCTCCTCCTGTAACATAATGTAAAATGAAAATTAAGCCCAACAGTGACCGTGGGAGCCCTTCATACTGGGCCCAGTAGGTGTACAGTGACGGGCACACAGATCTCTTGTTCTTTGTCCTGCTGAATTGGCCGCAATTCGATTATTGGGTGGCCCTGCCGGCACCATTGATTTTTCTACTTTTATCGAAAGAGCTGTGTGGAAAATTGTTGGCCTTACAGCCAATCAGCTGCAGCCCCTGTTTGGGTGTTGGGTACAATAGCCACCAGGGGAGAGTCCCCCATCCATGCTGCTATGGCCTGGTATAGGGTCCCAGAGTCCGCGAGAGATCGAAGGAATTGTCAGATTGTAAAATATCATTTTTGGGGGGTAACGCTTTACATTTAGAGGACTCTTTGTTAAGATACAACAAGATAAGAGAAATGAGTGTGATTAGTCCTTTCTACATGCCAGTACATTGCCCCCTGGAGGCCTCCCGTACTTGCGCATAGATAAAATTAGTACAAAGTCCCACAACCTGTTTGGCCCCCCTGAGAACCAGTCTGACATGTCCGGACCTGTGTTCTGCAATCCTCGTATAACATCGGTAACAAAGTTATCAGGGGGATCATGGGCAGCCGCCCTCCATGACGGTTCTGGATGTCATTCATCGGTGGGGTCAATAGTAGACAATGAACTCCAGCCACAGATACTGCTGAAAGTCATTAATCCGACTAAATAACGGGCTGGGAGCTCCTTTTAGACAATATTCAAATGAGATTGACTGTCCACTGTCCCCTAAACACAGATATATGCATGTGAAAAACACAAAACCATCTAATGATGGTAAAACAAGAGAACCTGTTCTGTCATGTAAAATGGACATAGAGGCTATTTGGTCTCTGGATACACAGGTCTGAGCATGCCCAGAGCAAGCTGGGGCTTGTGCTTCTTCATGAGATGGAGATTACAATAAGTTTAACTTCACGTACGTGCCTGGCAAAAATCAACCTGGCCTAAGTTGGGTTTGCTTGGTTGTTCAAATCCAAGCAAGGGTTTGGCTTGGTCCAAATCCAGCTCCGCCTGTCTCCCACCAACCAATGACACAATACAACCTGCACAACATTATTAGGTGTTAGGACACCAAGTGCTGGGCACCACAGTGTCATTAATTGCTAGGACACAAGTGGGTTCACCTTAACAACCAATCATGCTGCAGGGCCACCAGCTTCTTAGCAACCAGTGTTGCTGTGCAGCATGCATCATCGGTTGCTAGTACACAGAGGGAGGTTCAGTGGGACGGCGAACTAGCCAAATGCTTTACCTGTTCATCGAACTGTTACAGCTTTGGTTCAGGTCGAACTGATGGTTGACCCAAATCTGAAGCTCATCCCTGATCTTAAGGTGCTGGGCCCGATTCCGGTCTCCTGATGCTCAGGTCAAGCTCTCCTATTCTTTCCAATGACGCTATGTCATTGGTTGTGAGGACATGGGCAGAGGTATGGCTGGCAGGCAAACTAGCCAAATGGTTCGCAACTGTGTTGGGTTGAACTCATGGTTGACCCAAACCTCATCCCTGATCTTCAGGTATTGGTTCAAATCCAGTCACCATCAATTCTTAGGTCAAGCTCTCCTAGGACACAGGTGGGTGCACCAAACAAACACCAACATCGTAGAAACCAATGACGCTGTGCAGATTGCGTAATTGGTTGCTAAGACACAGAGGGAGGTTCAGTGGGCGGGTAAACTGGCCAAATGGTTCGACTTCTCTGACATCTCACTGATGAATTTTCAATAAACTGATTCAGCATGGAACAGAGTATGGCCAGATTCTGCCTTTGCTATATATCTGTTCGGTTGGAGCGAGGACACACTTCTGCCAGCGAGCAGGTCGAGCAGGTTTCCTCTGCTAAAGACGAGGAGGAACCGTGCTTTATTCCTATGCCTTGGTGCAAATGGCTCACCCATTTGTCAAACTGCAAACAGCTTGGGTTCGGGTCGAACTTATGGTTGACCTGATCCTGAAGCTCATCCCTGATCTACAGGTGTTGGGCCAAATTTGGTCACCACTGATGGTCAGGTCAAGCTCTCCTATTTACCTACTTGCACCTTGAATTACCATTTTCTTGGACTGTCCAGGATCATGTCCAGGATGATCATCTACATTGTCCAGTAATGTTTAGTGTTTAGAGATCCTTCAGCTATGTAGTCAGAATGGGGTCATTTTCGTAGGAGGCAATAATGAAGTAAAAGTGATTGATGGTTTGTGTTGTTCAGTCCTAACTGTTATTACCACCCAGTATAAATGATGTATATTCTCTAAAAACTGCAGACACTCTCTTCCCCCTAAATGAGTCATTGCACAGTGCTGCTTATCAGTGCCGAGTGATTTACAACCGGCCTCTAATAACAAGGCAGAGGAATCAGGAACTTTTTAAAGGCCATTTATTGAGGGAAGCCAGTTCTTGACCATCATTAAGTGAATGGGGGTGGCTCCGCGCTACATTCTAACCAGCTAGATGGACTCATCTGGAATATTACACATTGAAAGGGAAGCTTCTAGGACTGAGATATGGCAGCTGTCACTGCTGACTTGCTTGAAACAGTACAGGCTCCAGGGGCTGTCATCTTGATCCTGCCACTAGGCATGGGGAAACTGACTTGGAAAAAGCATGCTGTTAATGAAAGGCAGCTATGTATCTCTGTAAACAAGCTGTTTGTGCCCATTCCCAGCCCCCATTCCCATTGCATGTCAGCATAGTGCAGCCCATTCATTTCATGGGCAACATATGAAGTTTCCGCAGCTGCTTTAGCTGGAAGCTTCAATTGTTTTTTTGACTATGACTTTTTATGCTTTTGTTGCACCAGAACACTCCTCTTGCTTGCTGCATTTGGGGTGCCATTAACAACAGTGGAAAACAGTTGCTCAAGAGAGGAGGGTACCTGAAAGCAAGGCCAGATTTCCTACAAGGCCAACCGAGGCACGGCCTTGAGGCAGCAGGGAGTAGGGGGGCAGCGGGGGTGTGGAATTCCTACCTTCCAATGCCTGGGACATGCAGTTCTGGGTGCCAGGCAGGTGGTTGTTTTCTACATTAAGCCCTGCTTTGGGCAAGCAGGGCCAAATGTACAGCAGGGAACCCGCCGTTTGCTTTTTGCCTGTTCTGTAAATATGAGCCAAATCGCGGGGCAAGTGCAAATGCGGTTTTATGCATAGCCTGTGGGAAGGAACCTAGAGCTCCCCCTGCTTTTGCAGTCGTATTTGAGAAACCCCCTCCCCCCACTATAAATATATTTTAAAAATGTATTTCTTACCTTTCGAGGTGTTTCTTTGGAGCAGGATTTTGCATAGGACTCTACAGAGAAGCTTGAATTGTTCAGAATGAGTTGCTAAACAATACACCATAGGAACAATTAAGGAGGCTTTTTTTAAGTGCATCTATATACAATGTACCACCCAGGCCTTGATATCTTTGTTAGCACAGACAGTGTACACATCTCTAATAATAAGGTCTGCCAGCGAAGTAAAGTAAGGGTCAATTAGGGTAAACATGACCCCCAAGCTCCTTCGTTAATAGTATGTTGAAGAGGCTAAAGAATATTTTTATGGGATTTTTCAGTAAGTAAAAGGGTAAGCAGTCATTTTTAAAAATTATCAATAAGATAAATGATAAACATATGATTAATAATAATTATTATTAATATATCTTTATTATAAATATTGTAATGATTCCTTCATTATTAAAATAATAATTCAAATAATTATTATTAATAATAATAATAATATTTTTTTAGTTATGCCATGTGAATGGGAACACGTAACAAATATAAAGTGTTAGCCTAATTCAGCTGAAAAGGTGGAACTACAATTTAACATGTCTTAGAATGTAACTATCCCTTTAACACAACATTTTAAAAGGTCTTCCCATTACCCTTGATAAGACTTAAATGCTACTCACAGGCCTAAGATGCCTCAAGCTCTGCACAGCTTGTCTCTGATCAAGATGAGTCATAAACATGCCAAAACTTTAGATTTTTTTAAAAGAGAGCACAGCTAAAGCGGTTTGCTTTCAGAAAATGTCTCTCTTAGGCTGGGCACACACCTTACAACCATCGCAAGGTACTTAACGTACGATCTGCCTATCTTGCATAGGCATATTGTACTTGCGATGATCGCAAGCCACGCCCCCTGAGGGGCGGGCTTCCGATGACCGCAATGCCGAACGGGCAGTCTGCGCTTGCGCACACCGGCCCGTGCGGCTGTTATCGTACGGACATGCCACAAACCCGCCGAACATCGTACGATGCTCGGCGGGTTTTCGAACATGTCCGTAAGTTTAAAGTCGTGCGACCTTACAGTAGTAGAGGTCGCACGGCTTCCACACACCTTACGATAATCGTACGATCGCGGGATTTCCCGCGATTATCGTACGTTTATCGTAAGGTGTGTGGGGACCTTTATTGAATATCAAATCTGTATGGAGCCTGAAGGCAAGTAGATGGAGAGAGGGGAACACTTCCGTAATTCATTCAATTTTTTGTGTACATTTCATCTTGAGGTGTTGAGCTCTGTAAATGACAGGTCCTTTTTAAAAAAATCAGGTAGAGTGTGAAGAAAGAAAAAGATGTATATATTTTTTCCATTAAACTGATAAGTGCAGGAAGCTATGCATATTACCGGGGTATTCCCTTTAGATGCTCATGTGTACTTGCATAAGTACATGTAATATTTGTAATATAACAAGTTAATAACACTATTTACTACATCAAACAGGCCGGCGCAGATGAAGTGGGTTGGGCTGGTGGTGGTTACCAAAAGGTGTTAAAAATTTGTGTTCTCATTATGACAGTGTGAAGATCGGCAGGGAGCCAAGCTGATGGATCCCCCTCCCCCCACACAATGCAATGGATCCACCACCTGATTACTCTACAATACTATGAGCTCTGGGGATTGCTCTCTCATTGCATCCACTTGTGTGAACTGCTGAGTACAGCCCAGTGAGAACAAAAGCAGGTACAACATTTCAAAAAAAAATATGGGTGTAGTAATAATTTTTTATTATATATATACATATATATATATTTTTTTAAATAGTGTTTCTTAAACTAAACTCATGTCAAAATGTATGTAACCAAAAAAGAAACATGTAATGTTTTCAGGAAAAACACATGAAAAATTACAGTTTTAACGCACCCTTCCTCTGCTGGGTGCGTCCTCCCATTTTGCACCTCATGAAATATTTTACTTATTGCACATTAAAGCCATGAACGTTTGCAAAAAAATCCACCAAACCATCATATTTCTGACCTTTAGAATTAAAAAAAAATGGCAGTGCTGCGTCTGTGCGCCCCATGACAGTTGTGTGGATGCTTCTCAAAATGACACTTTTAATAAAAAACCACACTAAAATCAGATTTATTCAACACAAACCCAACATAGTAACTGAAATGCTTACAAAATATAAAAGTGAAACTGTATTGCGTTAAAGTAATATTTAACTCTCAATCTTTTTTTTTTCAATAATGAATCCAGATAAAAGTACATCGCCAGCAAAGTATTTCTTTAAATTTTTTGCCCAAGCACTTACAGTCATCATGCTTCCGAACAGCTCCAACTCTCTCAGCTCATCTTCCCTGAACTTCTTGCCCAGTACAAGATCACAAGGGACAGAGCAGTCTCCAGTAGCAGTCCTTCTACTAGTTAAGAGAAGGGAGGAAAGAGGAGAGGGAAGAACAGGAGGGAGGGGAGTGGTTTTTCTTGCTGTGTCTGTGTTTTGGAGACACCTACAGCTAATTAGCACACACAATGGCGGCTTCGCCTGCAAGGGAAACAGGATATCAGGGCCACTGCTCTTTTATTTCTCTGTGACATTGCATTCCAGCTCCTGGAAGATCAATTCCTACTAATATAGACATGTCCCCAGAACTACATCTCACAAGAGACTATTCCCTATACATAGTGTGCAGGCAGGCTCTTGGGAGTCAGGGCTGCAACATTGTTTTACTAGGAAGAAAATCAATGTATACATGAGGGACAGAAGGGTAGAGATCTATAGTCCACAGGTAGGGCTGATAATGCTGATTGGGATTTCAGTACAGTATAGACACTTGGTTGACATCCGAAATTGAAAGCTATATACCCCCATATACATAGATAGGTGTGCGGTGTGATAGCATGTAAGGCCTCATTCAGACGGGTCGTATATGTCCGTGCGGCGTGCACGCCCGTTAATGAGCCGATCCTGGGAGGGACAGGTGCTGCGTGTAATTGCGCGCAGCAGCCTGTTCTTCCCTATGGGAGGACGCGGCTGTACGCTATCATCCACTCATCCGAACTTGCACATCCGTGCGGGTCTGGGTGTTCGCTCTTGGATGCAGACAGTATGCTTTTAAGTGCGGTCACCTGAACCCCCATGGATGTGCAAGTACTGGTGTGCGGATGACAGCGTACAGCCGCGTCCTCCCCTGTGCAGCCTGGGATTGGACCATTTACGGGCATGCACGCCATACGAACATGCACACCCCGTCTGAATGAGGCCTTACTATGTGTTTAGCGCAACGCTCTGGTGGAAATGGGCCCTTAGCATTTACAAACACTTTTAATTGCATTTATATTTTATTTAATTTAATTAAATGCAGACCTGTGAATCTGTCAGTTGGCTGTCCAGGATCACAGGCACAGAGAGTCAGGATCACAGGCACAGGGGGTCACAAATATACTACAATCATGTGCAATTATTCTCTTTGTATCACTTTTTTAATCTTGACTGATACATGAGAGACTTCCAGCCATGAGACACAATAAACGGTCTGCTGTGCTCATACAATGCTACAATTTCATCTCATGGCAGAATCTATTAATGACCTGCCTGCTCACCTCCATACACCTGAATGGGAGTAGAAGATGAATTGGTCATTTATGAGATTGCTGGGCAATGTTACCCATTTGTATCCACCAGAGAAATGTATCCGAGAGTGATTTCCTGCAGAAACACAAACTATTTTCTCTTTATTTTCTCCATCTCAGAGATTAAGAATTGTTTGTGTATCTCTAGGCTACCTATAGACAGAAGACAGGGGTCCGAATAAATGGACCACTTTGAGACGCATGTTGTTTATCCAATACTGGCCATAGAAGTAATGATTATTGATGTTAGATTCCATCATTTTAAATGACCTACGGATAAAAAAACAAGTTCAACATAACAATCTAAAGACTGACTGATCGGATTGAATTTAAAGTGCTCCTGTTACCAATATGAAGACAATAAGGTATTTACATAATCTTAACAGGCATTAATGGTGCATGAAGGGCCTGTTCACACATGTGTTTGTGTGCTGCAGTGGCATTCATTGTGAATAGCACCCCAAAGCACCTTCACAATGTACATGCAATCTATTTTTTTGTGTGTTGAGGCCCATTTGAAATGAATGGGCGGCCTAACACTGCATGCTGCTACATGTGTCAATGCCTGGAAATGCATGTGCTCAGTGCACTCAATTGCGGTGTGAACAGGTCCTAAAACAAACCTTTACTGACCTCTGTGGCGGCAGGAACTGTGGACAAATTCATACTCATCTTCATCCAAACTTCTCTTTTATTTTGGCACTCCCCTTATTCTAATAATTATACTTTGTTTGTAATACCAGATATAGGTACGTGTGATGTCATCACTCAGCATTTTTCCTTTTTATTATTCCTGGCTATGTGGGTGAACACACAGTGGGGTTGCACGTCTCTCCATGCATAGGGATGTTAGTTCTTGTTTGGGCGCTACTTGGGCAGGTCTGTGAGCGGTGTCAGGGGAACTAATCCTGGTTAGATGACATGTGGGGTGGGCGGACCAGATGAACAGTTGGCGGAGCAGGGTGGTGAATAGAACAAACAGTGGGGGTGCTGCAGCTGAATTAAATTAGTACCACCCACTGTACCTTTGACGCTGACATTATGACTCCAGCCAACTATTATTATTATTATTATACAAGATTGATATAGTGCCAACTGTTTGCGCAGCGCTTTACAATATAGCGAAGACATTACAATCACAATACAAATCAAGACAAGATGGTAAGGAGGGTCCTGCCCCTGAGGGCTTACAATCTTAAAGACTAGGCAGGAGCAGTAAAGGGTAAACATGTAAATTGTAGTTGCCAATGGATATTGTACGAATTTCATTAAATTTGGACATTCGGATGCATCTGAATTTCTAAATTTGAAGTGTCTGCAAACGAATCTGAATGTTCCTTTAACGAAAAGTCGTATCTGTCTGATGTTTGTTCGAAACGATGCTAAATCAGACATGTGACTGTTCTCAGGCCAATTGTAGAAATCTCACCAGCACACCAATCCTTTTAGAATAGCAAAAGCTTAATTTATTGAAGTTCCTTGTCACATGAACAAGCGCTTTCGGGGCCACAAAGGGTTCCTTCATCAGGCTTTAGCTTTGTTCTCAGGCCAATCAGATGGGGGTTTTTTTTGGCTGTTGAGGGTTGCATTACAGCATGATCATGTGACTTTATCACGTACCTGGTAGGGAGGCCGAAGTGAGAGGAGGCTTCTCTTGCACCTCGTGTCTTGTGACCTTTGAGGTTGAGGACAAAGGCCAGGCAGACAGGGAGAGGCACGAGTCCTTTAGGAAAGTCCAGTAATCGAGGTCACAACGAGCCGGGGTCAAAAGCCAGGAAATCCAATTCAGTACAAGTAGGGAGCAGGCCGAAGAATATCCAAAACAGTCCGAGGTCAAAAGGCAGGCAGCAAGCAAGGATGGTCGTTTACACAGGAACAGGTCAAATCCAGGGGAATCAGGTATATACAGGACGAGGCTAAACGGGAGAGAAGGAACACGATCAAGCTGACAAGACAAACCAGCAACTAGTGGGAGTTTGAGCTGGGCTTAAATAGGGCGGTGAATCCATCTATGATGTAACTTCCTGTGCGCCTCTTGGCGCGTATTTGTTCTCAGCTGCGCCTGCGCGTGTTTGTTCTCAGCTGCGCATGCGCAGAGCGGGAGTTTCGCTGACAGACTTCCTGTTGTGGATCTTTCCGAAATGAAAATTCGGACAGATTGATGAACCGACTAATAAACCGAATCAAATTTCGGATCCGAAATCCAAAACACTAAATAAATAAAAATCCAAATCCATCTGAAATAAAATTAATTTTGTTCGGGGTTACATGTCTAGCAAAGGGGCTGGTCACCCTGATGATGAAAGAAGCCACTAGTCCTCTGGACAGAACCTCTGAGCAGCAACTTCTATGAATAATCTGATGACAAGGATGCTGTTGTAGGATAAATGGACCAAAGATCATTACTATGGACACACGTGGCTCCATCATATCTGAAGACTGATTTTGCTCCTCAGTGGGGCATTAACAAGCAAACATAGTGAAACCTTAATAATCTGTTCCATCAACTGTTATGAATGTACTTCTTCTTCTTCCAAAATGTCCAGCCCAAGCTGGCTAATCAACACTGCTACTCATATGCAAAAGTCAACTTTTTGTCAAAGTCAGCAGCTAAGGCTTCCCTTCATCTCCATCAGAAATTTCTTGGTCATGAACATTTGTTTGTTTAAATGATCATGTGGGGTATAGGTATGTATGAAACCAGTGATGTCCCTGGAAGCTCTGGCTGGCATCCCACCCAGCTCCTGGCAAACACTGGGCGGTAAGATGATTAACCCCCCGCCTCCCCCCCCATTAAGCATGCAGGATTCAGAGAACAATAACCCATCATGATCCTGTGTACATAAGGGAATAACAGACCCAACCTCAATGGCCCCTAAACTCATTGCAACAAAGGTTACACATACATCACTTCCAGAAGTAAAGTACAATCACAATGGTGACATCATATACCCCATAAATTGTAATAGTGTGGTAACAACTGATTTATCCTAATAAACATTCAAGGTAGGCACTATCATTACGGAAGTCCAATAGGTGTTGAAATAGAGGTTGGGATTGTTTCCATAGGAGATACATCTCATAGCTGCTATTATAGTGTGCAGGAAACTCCCAAAGGCTGGACAACATTTCTAAGGGCTTTTGAAGAATTAGCGGACTCCATGATGGAGGGGTCGTATGCTCTGATGAACAATTTTTCAACATTTTGCACAAACATTCTAACAAAAATCGGTGTTATTATTATTATTATTAGACAGGATTTATATAGCGCCAACAGTTTGCGCAGCGCTTTACAATATAAGGAAGACATTACAATTACAATACAATTCAAGAAAAGATGGTAAGGAGGGCCGTGCCCCTGAGGGCTTACAATCTAAAGGGAGGGGCCAGTGATACATAAGGAGGTAGAAAAAATTGTATATTCCCTGGAGCTCCGATATACTACACAAATCCCTTAAAATGCATATCTATAGTTGGTCCTCTAAGGTCATGCAACCAGGGTTTGATAAACAGAAAAATAGGGGAGTGTTCCAAGTGAGGATCACAAAAAGTGGTTGCTTAAACAGACCGAGACCATTAAATCTTATAAATACATAAGTAGGTAGCTGTGTGGGGATGATGTTAGGATCCAGAGCGCCTCCAGGTGGCGCTGGAGCTAGCCCTGCAGTTCCAGTGCTCACCTGCGGGTGTCTCCCAGCACTTAGCCATCACCTGGTGCTTCCTTGGAGGGTATTTAAACCCTCCCTGCAGTCAGGACGATGGCTCAGTGTTGTTTCCTGTTTCCCGTTTCTGCCCTGAACCCAGAAACCTGTTTTGAACCTTGTTACCTGTGAGTAGAGGTGCACCAAAATGGAAATTTTAAAACCGAACGAAACCAAAATAAAAAAAATTGTCAGGCCGAAACCGATACCGAAAATGTTTTTGAATTTTAATTTTTTTAAATCTTTTTAATAACTTTTTCTGTATCCCCTGTTATCAATGAACAGGAATGAGTGTTCCTGTTCATTGATAACATGAGGACATGGTATGTTTACTATAACTACAACTATGAATGAACATGAGGTGATGTAGATCACTTCCTATTCATTCATAATTGAAGATATAGTTAACATACAATGTGCTCAATTATCTACAAACACTCAGCGATCACTAATCACTGAGTGTTTGTATCTGGCTCTCCCTGACACACTGTCACAGGAGGCTGATCGAGTGGGAGGAGAGCTCAGCCTCCTGTGACAGCGCTGGCTGTCTCCGCCCACACACCGCTCTGCCGGACTGTGTTAGGCGGCTGAGCGGTGTGGGAGGAGAGACGCCGGCCGCTCTCAGCGCTCTCGTCCTGCAGCGCTCGGCCGGCTGTCACTTTCTTTTCTCCCCATTGGAACACAGATCAGCGCCCAGCGGGAGAAAAGAAACCAGGGATGAGCCGATGTATCGGCTGAAACATGGCTCTTTCGGTATTATGATAAAAGTGCAATTTTTGGCCGATATGTTTCGGCGGCGATATATTCATGCATCCCTACCTATGAGTCCTGAATCCTGTTTTGAACCTTGTCACCTGTGAGTCCTGAAGCCTGTTTTGAACCTTGTTACCTATGAGTCCTGAATCCTGTTTTGAACCTTGTCACCTGTGAGTCCTGAATCCTGTTTTGAACCTTGTCACCTGTAAGTCCTGAACCCTGTTTGAAGTCCTGTTTCATGTGTCTTTTGTTTGCTGTCCTGAGCCTTGTTGTTGGTTGTGGCTATTAGTCTAAGGTGTATATTAAGTCAAGGTGGGAGATAGACGGACACGTTGGGGTAAAGAGTTCCAGAGGATGGGAGAGACTCTAGAGAAGTTTTGGAGGCGAGTATGGGAGGAGATGACAAGGGAGCTGGAAAGCAGGAGGTCTTGGGAGGAGCGGAGGGGATGGTTAGGGTGATATTTATCTTGAGGTTTATGGATTTCCCCAGCCTAAAGGAAAACAACAACAGATTCTGGTTTTATTCAGTACATAGGCCGAGTTAGGTTTAGCATGAAAAAATCAAAATCGTATTTATAATCTGTCAGATAAAATAAAAACATTCATAGCTTTTTATTGATATTTCTCCAGGCTGTGAAACCTGTATAACTCTAAACACAGAAGATACATTTTGAGGCCAAATACAAAATATCGGTGATGATATGCTACTGCAGTTTCAGAATTATTTTTCTGGGTGACAGGCATTGGCCACATAAATGAAATTCACAAGGCGGATTTAAAGGGTTTAAAGGCTTTCAAAAATCCCGCTTCAATATTTGTACAAAGTGAAAAGTTTATTTTCTTTAATTGAAGGGAGGCTTGGTTGGATGACATGAATTGGCAGATGGTGGGCTGCAGGATAGATACCGGGTCTATGGGATCAGGTGTGCGATGGAGGGGTTTAATTCAAGCCCTGACAGGGTTTAATACTTGTCAACTGATCCTGTTATCTCTGCGGAGCTCCGACCATCCTATATTATTCATTTACTGCTGTCAGTTTCCTTAATTCCTTACGTTCACAGAGGAGTCATGCTGTATTGTAGCAATAAACCTATGGTTACACGTTTTATATTTATATTTCTCTGCCTCTAATATATACTGTATGTATGAGAACATTTTATATCCATAGCTCTCTCTCTCTCTATATATAAATATACAGTATAAAGACATTTTATATCCATAGCTCTCTCTCGCTATATATAAATATACAGTATAAAGACATTTTATATCTATATCTCCCTCTCTCTCCCTCTCTCTCTCTCTCTCTCTCTCTATATATATATATATATAAATAAAAAAGGCAGGCGATTCATATGGTCCTGACCTATTTCAAATTGAACCCCTGTGCATGGCGCCTCCCCAGAGGCTGAAGGTGGTACTTCACTATCAGGAGAGAGAGGCAGAAAGACTGTTCACAATCACCCATGAGACCAAAAGAAGCAATGCTTTAAAAAGTATGTAAACCAGAAACCACAAAAGTCTTGTACTTGCATCCATTTAGTCTGTTAAATACACAGTTGAAACCATTTTGTTTAATCTGCTCATTAATGAAGAAAAAACTGTTGCTCATTCCAGAAATCCAGTGCTGTCCTGTGTCCTGTGCACTTAACAGTGTTATCCCAGGCATTGTATTCAAACCTGCCCAGCTCCTACTATGCTATGTGGAAGGGAAGGTGTTCTGTAGTCCTAACACCCTTCCTCTCCTAGGTTGACAACGTTGCTCCACCATAGGCACGATGCACTGAATGAGTGTTGTCACCCTGGGACAGAAAGCGTGTTACAAGAAAGTTCATATCCCAATCAGGACACTATCTGCACGGAGTTTGCATGTTCTCCCTGTGCTTGTGGGGGTTTCCTACAGGTACTTCAGGTTCCTCCCACACTCCACAAACATACTGTGAGGTTAATTGGCTTCGGTCTAAATCGGCCCTGTATATATGTTTGTGATAGAGGGACCTTAGATTGTAAGCTCCTTAAGGGCAGGGACTGATGTGCACTATGTAAAGAGCTGCGTAAATTGTAAAAATACGTTTTTTTTGGTATCGAGTACCGATATTTTATTTCTCAGTACTCGCCGAATACCGATACCGGAAGTCCCATTAAGGAAGCCGGGCGGCGTGTAATGACTCACCGCCCGGCTTCCCGTTTTACCGGGAAGCCGTCTCCATGCTCCCTCGTCACCAGGTGACGAGGAAGCATGGAGCCAGCTTTCTGGACAATCAGTAAGCCGAGGGGCGGGTAATGACTTGCCGCCAGGCTTCCTGATTGGCCTGCTTCCTGACCAATCAGGAAGCCGGGCAGCGAGTCATTGCACATCGCCTGGCTTCCTAATTAGCCGGGATGCTGAGGAAGCATGGAACCAGCTTTCTGGCCAATCAGGAACCCGGGGGTGGGTAATGACTCGCTGCCTGCTTCCTGATTGGCCAGAGAGCAGCCCCCATGCTCCCCGGTGAATCAGAAAGCCGGGAGGGCGAGTCATTACCTGACCCTGGCTTCCTGACCCTGACTCGCCACCTGGCTTCCTGATACGGGAAGTTCCAGTATCGAAATAGGCATCGGGAGCATTTGGGCGAATACCAAATACTCGGTATTGGCACTGATATCGATACTAGTATCGGTATTGGTGCATCCCTAAAAGATACCAATAATAATGATAATACTAATGCAGCCGTGGCATCTAAAGACTGGTGAGCTGCAATATATTAGATTTTAGCTCTTGGGTTTAGATATGCTTCAAAAAACTTGAAATTGTGAGAGATACCAATAAGAAATACTAATGGAATCACACTTTGTGCTGTCTTTAAAATTGGTTCTATGTATCTAAAAATAAATGTTATGTTTTGTTTTCTAAAATCTCCAATTTAAATCAATCTATTTATAAATGTTAAGGTTACAGAGTTCCTCTTCAAGGTCTATTTTTGGATGTCAGATTCAAGTACAACCAGCACGAGATCACCCCATCCCGATTTTTTTTTATCAATTAGGACAATCTGTTCTGGTTTAATACAAATGATTTTTCCATAATAAATCTCCTTTATTGCTCCAGTTTTGCATCTGGGTGATGAAGATTGATGAGCTCTCCTTCCACTTGGAGACATCAGATAAGACGCTCAGCTGGCAATAGTTTAGTGACCAATTCAGCAGAAGATGATGTGAGGATTAATAGTATATTTATAGCTGAACTTTATGCAGATATAAAAGACACAATTTAATACATCTCTGTACTCATTAATTCATCATTCAAATGTACTTTTTAAATGCAAACAGTTTACGTACCGGAATGTTAACCTGGTATCAGCTACTTGCAGTCCCTGTACAGCAGAGATGGTGTGTGAGAGGAAGAAGCAGTACAAGGTGCCAATCAGTTCGTGTGCTGGCAAGAAGCATGCTGATAGAAGGAGATAGCAGATTGATAAAGAGATGTGCTTTTTACTGTGCTGTTACTCTTTTTACTGTCCAGTCACAGGCTGGGGGGATCCAGGCCAACCTGGGCTCAGAAGAAGTGGGTTAAACAATGCTGGCCATCAAACTGAGGACACCTAGTTGCAGAAAAACAGTACTGCAGGGAGAAATATCTGGATTTCAGGTTAATATTGCAGCAAAGGCTATTTCTTTTGTTAATGGGCTCAGTTGTGCCTTGTGATTTTAGGCTAGAGCTGCTTTAAATGAAATAATTCAGCATTATTTAACTCACATATTTCAAAACCCAGTTGCACCTTCTATTCCTAACTATTAGGTGAAGTCAGGGTGCAAAATATTGCAAGATTTCAGGGGTCCTTTTCTTCTATGTAGCAGCACCCCAGTTCCTTCCCAGCCTCCCCCTTCCCAATGGCATCATTTAGATCAGGACCAATGATTGCGGTTGCAGTGTTTTACTGGCTCCAATGCTGAAAAATAATAAATTAACATTTTTTCTTTTAGAAAGAAGTAAGCATTTATTTATTTTCTAAAAGGTGGAGTTTCCCTTTAACAATGCATTAAAAGAGAATTATGGGGTAACCTTTTTATCCTATAGTTCTCTTTAGGGTAATGGGAGGACATATACTAACCTCCTCCCGTGACCCAAATCTCAGTATATAGTGGGCTATTGCCCACTACATACTGAGAGCGCCACAGCCGGGATGGATCCCGACAATACTTTCAAGATCCACCCAGCTGCGTGAGTGTCAGCGGGCTCTGCCTATCTTGAGGCAGAGCTAGCTGTGCCCACCCGCTCCCCTGTCCGTTCCTCCAATCAGCGCTGGAGAATTGGAGAAGGGAGGGGGAGAATCCCTGCGGGAAGCGGTGACTGACAGTCATACTCACTGCAGGGAGATGATCGGGAAGTGAGCGAGCGACGGTATGTGTTTGCTAACTTCCAAATCTATAGAATCGACGTGTGACAGTTTCAATGTCAAACGTCGGCTCTAAGGCTGGGTTCACACCTAGGCGTATCGAATATGCGCGTTTGTTGCGCGATACGCGGTAAAAAACGCACGACAAATGCGCGTTTCCAAGAGCTACCTGGCTGTATCCCAATGGATACGCGCAACAAAAACAACCCAAAGAAGCTCCTGTACTTCTTTGGGCGTAGGGATTTCGGTGTTTGAGCGTTTTGCAGAGCGTAGGGACGCGCTACAAAACGCCCAGGTGTGAACCGGGCCTAACTATGACGATGTGTTGAAATCACTCACTTCATAGTTCTCCTTTAATGATTTCAGAGCTGCATTCATTTGTGTCTCTTATATCTGTATAGAGTTCAGCTTCTGAGTGAACCTGTTGCTTTGCACTGAATAGGCATTAAACAGATTGACATGATTTCTGTACATTTTCTATATAACACATTTTAAGATCTCGTTATTGTAAGTGTTGATAAGGAAATGAGCAGCCTCACAGTGTGGATTTTCGAACGTTTATTTAAAAGAGAAGAGTTACACAGTAAAGATTAGAAGGAAGAGAATTGATTGCACACAGAGGTCATGGCAGGTGTACCAAGGATCTGACCTCATGATCAAATGGGAGGCTTTTAAGCTCCAGTCCTGAGCAGTTGCCAACACACAAACATTTTACACATTAAATCATTCACTTAAGAATTTTCACAAGAAGCACATCATAAATTACAAGATACATTATTTCTGTTATCTTGAAACCTCTTATCAGCTTGACTGACCTCTACACTCCCAAATACCTCTTTGTCGAACAAGGAGGCTGAAGCTGGCCATACACTAAGCACATTTTTTCTTGCTGAATCGGATGAAATTCTATCCATGGGTGGCTCTGCTGGCACCACCTGACTTGACAAATTTCGAATTAAAAATCTAAGGAGCCGGCCAGAGACTGCATCTAACATCCATTCAGTTGTAGTACCTGTCGGGGGTGGGCACTGGCTGTTAGAACAAAATAGCCTGCGGGGAAGATTACTCCATCCACACTGCTTAGCATGGATGAGTTTTCTCTTTCAGCCCATGGGAAAAAATAGTTACATCCAAGGGTGTCCAGAGACTTTACGAAGGTGGTGTGGAGGGGGTGCAGGGGGAGGTGTGAGAGAGGGTTTGGGTTGGAGATGGCTGTGTACGCTAATGGGGGGTGTTATGTGTGGCCTCTGCATCATCTCCCTGCCCACCTCTGGCTTTAGCTTAGGCCGGCATTCCGAGCAGTGATGTCGCAGTTTGCCAGGAGCTGAGCGGGATGCCGGTCAGAGCGTACCAGGTTGCTAAGAGCTGGGCAGGTAGATTTGTATGCCCCTTACACATCTCCCTGCCTGGCTATTAGCAACCTGGGATGCCCTGGCTGGAAAGTGGGTGGCTGGCATGCCGCTCTGCTGCCCGTATACCCCCCCCCCACACGTCCCAAAGAGATGCAACCCATGTTGCAAATAGTTTAATATTTTTTAGCATTGGAACCTGCAAAGCATTGCTTAGCCTTGATAAATGGATTGCAGGAATAATTCTTAGGATCCTGCAGACTATCCCCCCCAGCCCCAGAGTGGAGCTACGCACAGCCGCCCAAATTAAAAACATTGACAGAATACTGTGGGGAGAATCGGGGAGGGCCGGTTTGAGGGTGGGGAATGGTGCCATGTTCCATGTTTCACCCTAAATATGGGTGGCATTTGACTTTCATCATTATAAAAGCATATCATATCTATTTCTCTTTATCAGTGGTCACCACTTGGCCAGTGTGAATTTGCAAAGCCCTACTTATAATTTTTTGGAATATTTTTTTTTTTTTTTTGCATCTTGTTTTGTTACAAAACCTGAGACGCCATGCAAAGCAATACTAAGCCGAGACGCACACAGGTGGAAGAAGGCCAAAATGTTGTTGACTCCTTCTGTAGCCCACGATTTTGAGGAGCAAAAATAAATCCAGAATTATTGTGTAGCGCACACCACACACTTGGATGGCTCCCGTGCCAGGCACAATGGGACACCTGGCAGAGTTGTCACATAACAAGGTGACGTCGCAGGCAGTGTTTGCTGTCGGGAAGCGTTTGATGGTTTTGTCCCCTGGAAGAAGTGGGCTGAGTGTTTGTTTACCCGGGCTCATCCTGCGTTGGCCGATGTCTTGTTTTTCTTCTATTATTATTTGCGGGTGATTCATCTTCTGCATCTGTTTTTACAAAGCCCATCGGCGTTAAATGACATCACAAGAATGGTGACAAAAGCGGCAAGGATAAATATAGCTGCCACGCGGTATCCTTAGACGCTGATATAAACATTGGGAATGCCTCAATGTATTCCACAATAGATCTGTACTCCTGTGGCATTGTTTTTAGCGTGTCTGGTCAGGTTTGGTTGGCTACAATCACACAGGTGGATCAAAAGAGTCTAAAACTGATTCTACCACAAATTGTTCAGGGAAGCAGTACTGATTGGGCAGGAGAGTTGTCATTTTAGCTAATTTGATTTTTGTAGCTAAAATACTTATTTTTAGCTTCCTATGAAATAAGCTCTGAAGACCCATTTACTACTATGCGGTAACATTCATTATAACATATGGCAACACATGTAACACACGTTGCTGTGTTGTGTTGCCATTCATTTTTAATGGTACCCCAACAGACTAAGGGGTAGCCACACTCCGGCCCTCCAGCTGTGGTGAAACTACAAATCCCATGATGCATCTCTTTCCGGGAGTCATGTGTGTGGCTGTGAGAATTTTGCAATGCCTCATGGGATTTGTAGTTCCGCCAAAGCTGGTGGGTCGGAGTTTGGCTACCCCTGGACTAAGGTAACACGCAAGGTGTTGTGGTGAACTGCCTTAAAAAATAGAGTGACACAACTAATTTTGGGGACATTTTGGTGCATTGGCAGCCCATTTTTTTTTTGTAAATGAGCTGACTTAACGCAATGCACGTGAATGCGTAACATAACACATGTGCATTGATGCAGCGCAAAAGTGTAAAGAGGCCCTCAACATCACTTGTGTTTTATCCCTTTATGTTTTTTTTTTATATTTCTATTTATTTAAATGGCTATTTTTGTGTTTATAGGATAGTTTCTTTTTTTAATATTATTTTGTGCACTTCGTGTGTGTTTTTGTCCTTTTATTATTACTTTGTATTGTCATTTATTTAAAAGGGTGTCTTTTTTGTATTAAGGATAGTTTTTTTTTTTTAAATGTTGTGCCCTTTGTATGTGTTTTGCCCTTTTTATTAAATTATTATTTGTTTATTTTTTTTACAGTGTATTTAAAAAAGTTTGGTTTATTTTTATTTAGCAGTCTTAACATTTTTGTTTTTAATTTTTTTTCTGTATTTGATACCTGTGTATATATTTGATTTTACTGTGTATTCTCTCTATGAAAAGAATAATCAAACAAACAGGATAGTGAGTGGCTGCTGTTTGGCACAAAAAGAGGTGCAAGACAGTTGGAGAAATCTTCCCTATCCCTCAGAAGCCATTCAAAGCTCATTGTATCCTTACAAACCATAAAAGAAACAAAAAAATCTCACCTTACTTATTGACTCCAGTGAACTTAGTCAAAATGGATCCATTTTGCTAAAATGTCCTGATTTTAATCAAAATATCAGGGGGGCGAAAACTCAGTTGTGTTCGACTCTAATGCTGACTGATACATACAAGATTGGATGAAAGTGGTCATGTCTTCCAAAAATAATATTTTGGTTCTCGTTGAAACCTGGTAGGCTGTGTCAGCCCTTGGCTTCTTATATGTCTTGGATACTTCAGCAATGGGTGCCTGCAGCATATATTTAAAGCCCAAGGTTTAGAACCTCAGTTAGATTGTTACCTCTGTCTTTGCTCCTTTGAGATTTTCATCACTTCCTGTGTACCATCACTGGCACAAAAAGTTGGGGCAAATCTCTCTAAACAGACATAAACTGCTCCATTCTTAGTAGTACAGTCATGTTATAAAAGGCACAAATTGATGCAGCTTATATGTGTAGCCTGGCTGACAACCCCCTTTAACTCAGAGCCTGGGCCTCAACACAGCCAACCCACAGGATGTATTCTCCTCTCCTGGACTTTAATGGGCAGCTGCCAGCAAAAGGGAGGAGAGGAGGCAATTAATCGGCCACAGTAGTGGCCTAGGTTAAAACCATGTCTGTTGCATAACAGATAGGGGAGGCCTGCATTAGGTGGAGAGCTCTCGCTTGGGAAAGGAAAAAGCGAGCCATGAAGGGAGCTTCCAGGGACCCAAACAAAGGAGAGAACAGTGAAGCTGTGCAGAGACCCCAAAGAGGTGAAGTGACACCAGAGAAGCTGCTGTGAGGTGTGTACAGAGCTGCAGACAGAAGCAGAGAGCTGGAAGCTGCTGTGTTGTGCCGACCTGTGCTTTGCTGTGCTTTCAGCAGAGTAGAGAATCAACATAAGGTGGAACAAGCTCTGCAGTGTATAATGTATATTTAATAGGGAAATAAAGCTTTTTGTTACATGTCTATGTTAGGGAATGGAAAAAAACACGACTCCGTCTTGGAGACCAGCTTTTGATGTCCATGTTTGCTGGATTAAGCTTTACAGTGGACATCTATGTTGGATGGGAAAAAGCTTTCCAAGGAATCTCCACCTAAGGTAGAACAAGCTCTACAGTATATATATTTGTTGGAAAAAAGCTGTCCATGCTAGGGAATGGGTAAAAAAACACTGATCTCTCCTGCAGTCCAGCTTGTTATGGTCATCTTAAGGGGATTAAGCTTTACAGTGGATATCTATGTTGGGTTGGAAAAAGCTTTACAAGGAATGTCTACATTAGGTGCAGCAAGAACTACAGAATATATATTTAATCGGAAAAAAGCTTTATAATACATGTTATGGAATGGGAAAAAAACACAGCTCCGTCCCGGAGTCCAGCTTGGTGTATCCATGTTAGATGGATTAGGATTTACAGTGGAAATCTATGTTGGGTGGGAAAAAGCTTTACATGGAGTGTCCTCATTAAGTGGAACAAGATCTCCAGTGAATGTATACGCGAGGTGAAAAAAAGCTCTATTGCAGATGTCTATATTAGGTGGATGTACAGGGGATGTCCATGTTTACTGGGTAACACTCTATAGGAAATGTCCATTATAGAGAAAAAAAGCTCATCATTACTTTCTGGCAACTTCACTGGGTGTCATATCTGAAAAATTCCAACACAAAGAACCGTCTTGTATCCAATTGACAGGTACACTTTCAAACCAGTTCACAGTTTTTATTTCTGAACTTCATAATTCCATATTAAACACACATGTGGCCAATGCTGCTCTTGTTTTAGAGCCCCGATTATTAATCAAGCTTTTGTCTTTTTATTTTAAATCAATACATCTGCCAGCCATCACTACATTTTATTGCATGGGTGTTTCCTTCCTCTGAAGACTAATACAAAGAATTTTCTCATAGGTTTATTACATTCTTACATCGCTAGGTCAGTCATGGCAGAAATCCTGCAATATCCCCCATGTTTTCCTGGAGATGTCTGCACAGATACATTGTAAAGGAGCAGACGGGGTTCACGTATGAATTATCTCCTGTCCCAAACATAATACCGTATTTTTTGATCCATAAGACACACTTTTTTCCCCCCCAAAGGCGGGCAAAAATGTCTGTGCGTCTTTTGGACCGAATATTCCCCCCAGGTCTCGACAATCTCCTGCGCCCAGAGCCGGCACTACCCTATAGGCAGGTCAAGCAGCAGCTTGACGGCGCCGGTGGTGGGGGTGCAGAAAAATGCGACTGGGAGGGGGCCCCTTTAAGATGGCCGCAGCAGCGATCACACCTGTCAGCGCTCCCTCTCTCTCCTCCCGGCTGCTGCAGCTTCAGAGCGGCCAGGAAGAGAGAGAGGGAGCGCTGTCAGGTGTAATCAGAGCCGCCTCTATGAGCAGTGTGAGCGTGTGGGGGTATACGTGCATTCAGAGCCGAATTTGCCAGGGAGCAGAGGAGCGGCAGGTACGTTCCCGCACCCCAATCCCAGTTCCTGTCAGGAAGTTCTCCCCCGCTCTCCCCCGCAACCTCCCCCACCGGCTACCTTTCACGCCGCAGGACAGCTGCAAATCCTCTCCGGATGGAGTAGACAGTGTGGGGAGAGCTGCACTCACAGCCCTTCCTCTCAGCTGTCACAAGAGTTCTAGCTCTAGTTAGACACAGGCAACACGGGCAGCAACCTAGGTGCGTCTTATGGTCAGGTGCGTCTAATGGAGTGAAAAGTACGGTAAATGTTGGTGCTGCTTAAAGATCTCTTTTTCTGCTCTTGGTACATGGAAGCTATTTGAAGGTGACCCTTTTAAGAGTAAAAAGATGCCCTTCAAAAGAAGCCTGCAGCATGCTGTGGTTCCATCCTCTGACCCCTACGTCACTGCTGTACCACAGGCCTCGAACAAGCATGCAGATCACTAGCTCAGACTGCTCTTCTAATTTACTCGCTGCATGTGCCAAGTCTGTAGACAGAAAGTACTGAACCTGAGTTAGCCAGTCAACTAGCACTTTCACAACGAAGACCGTTTACTTTCAACATTTTTTTCATTACAACATACACGACTGTTGCTGTTAGAGGACATGGACTGGCAGACATGAGACACAAGCTATCCCTATGCCATCTCTAAGCAGTGTAAACCCTAACAATAAACTTCTCCTATTTGCTCCCTTTTGATGTTAAATATACAATTAAAAGGGAGGTAAAGCCAACATTTTAATTTGGCCTTGCATCGCTTTTGGGTCACAAAAGTACATTTGCTAAAATAGTCCTGTTACCCAACATTACCAAATAATGAGTTTATGCCCACTATTTGCTGACACCGCACAGCCATGCTGCAACCGAGAAGACTCCAGGTAACATGGTCGGGATGCACCCCACTACCTGATTGACAGCTGACTCTGCCTCTCTGGAGCCAGAGCCAGCCATGCCCCCCCCTCCCCCACACCTATCTGTCCGTTCAATGAGCACTGGAGGAACAGAGAGAGGAGCGATGAATCCCGGCTTGGGTGTAATGACTGACAGTCACTGTTCTCTGCAGGGAGAAGAGACCATGAGCTGACTGATCAGTGGTTACATGATCGCTCAGCTCTCGGTGTTAGAGCTACCATGTGCTACCTCTACTTCACTCTTATCAGTTAGCATTGTTCCCAGTTCAGACTATGAAACACCCCTAGGGAAATGAGGAGAGTAGAGGGTGTTTTGTAGCCCTGTCCTAGCGTGATAATGCTGCTCCTCCTTAGATACGGTACAGTGAGTGAATGATGTCACCCTAGAAAAGCAAGAATATTACAGGCAGGATCCCCAGGTTAAAATGAAGGGGAAAAGCCTGGCAGGTTTTATATATTACATTTTTGTTTGCGGGTGTGGGAGCACTCGAATAACATAACAATTACCTTTTGGTCTTCTTACTGAAAATGTTGAAGGATTAGCCAGGCCTTAAAATGATTTTCCAACAACCTGGTGATAATGAGCATTTGTTATCATATTGTTAACCAATAGGGTAGATCCTACAGGGCCAGACCATTGTCAGAGCATCGTATTAGCTTCTGATCTGTGGCGGGATCAGATCAATTACAGTTACTCTGATCACGATCCAAATCTGCGGTGTAAAGTAATTATCCGCTTCGATGGTTGTACAAAGTGTATCAAAGAAGAATGGGAGGTGGGCAGAGCTTTGCCCAGAGCTGTACTTCACTGTTACATGGTCTCCACTGCCTCTCTCAAGGATGTGGACGCCTGCCAGATCCTAACCACAAGATGCAGTTAGGCAACCTTCGTGAGGTTAGCACAGCACTGTCACTGCCTTTCTCTGCACTGTAGTTCTAATCTGGAAAACAACTTGTGGTTTCTCTAACGGCCGTTATGTCTGTGGTCTGGATACCAGAGGTGGTGCAATTTGATGAAAATAAAAGTTCATTTGTTGGCGTGCTGTTACGGGGTGAGCGTAGAAAGGGGCTTATAACCTTACCGTCACATTGTTTCTTACGTAGAAATCTGTCTGTCAATCTGATGTCACATTCCTGGGGATTTTTAATTTCGGTTACAGTGAAATATAAAGAAAAATTCAAGGGGAGTTTTTGTTTTCCAACAGTAAGAATAGTCATTTCGATAGTGTTACATACATACTGATTGTTAGTCAACCTTTCAGAGAGAGGGGAGCAGAGGGGGATTGTGCAATGAGGTTGGTTTTGTATGCACTGAGTGCACCCTCTGAGCTGCATAAAGGACACCTTAAAGCCCAACTCTCCACCCAAGAGGACCTACTGACCTCCTTGAGCCCTGTTTCCCCATGCGTACGTTATGCTTTTTTTATTTTATGCTTACCTTTTCCTTCTGACTAGTGAAGGGTCCTTTTTAATGTAATTTGAATAATATTTTACTTGGATGCTTTTTTTTTAATTTTTTTTAACCTTTTTGGTATTTCTTTACCTATACAATTGTTAAAAATTCTAATCCCCCCGATACACTTATTTTACTTCCACTGACACCAACTATATCAGGCTTATTTTATTCCATAGGCACCAACTATTTAGCCTTATTTTATCCCACTCATTTATTCATGGCACTGATTTTAACACCAATGAGTGGGGCTTATTTTAGACCACTGACACCAGCGACTGGCCCTTTTTTTGCTCCCAATGATATCACCAATTGAAACATATTTTACATCCAATGAACACCAATGAGTGGGGCTTACTTTATCCCACTGACACCAATGAGTAGGGCTTACTTGATCCCACTGACACCAATGAGTAGGGCTTACTTTATCCCACTGACACCAATGAGTGGGGCTTAATTTATCCCACTGACACCAATGAGTGGGGCTTACGTTATTCCATTGACATCAACTATTGGCACTTTATTTTGCTCCCACTGACACCAATGATTGGGGCTAATTTTATCTCGATGACACTAGTGATTGGCAGTAATTTTGCTCCCACTGACACCATCAATTGGCACCTACTTCAGTCCCCCTTACTGTGATGATTCAAGCTTATTTTATCCCACTGTCAACAATTGGCACTTATTTTGCTCCCACGGACACCAACGATGGGGTTATTTTATCCCACTGACACTAACAAGTGGGGTTTATTTTATCCCATTGACATCAACTTATTTTGCTCCTTCTGACACCAATAATTGGGGCTTATTTCATCTCACTGACACCAGAGATTGCCTCTTATTCTGTTCCCATCGACACCACCAACTGGCACCTATTTCAGTCCCCCTAACACCAATGATAAGAGCCTATTTTATCTCACTGCCTCCAAGTTGGACTTCTTTGTCTCCCACTGACACCAACGATTTGTTCCCTATGACACCAATGATGGGACTATTTTTATCCCACTGACACCAGTGATAAGACTTATTTTGTTCCCAATGACACTGCCAATGGGACTCATTGTGTTCTCACTTTGCCTTCAGTGTACTCCAAAGGCCTATGTTGTTTAATACAGTCTCTCAGTAGCACAGTAGCAGCACTCAACTTTGGACTGGAAAATTTACTTCAGAGCTGTCTGTTCACATGCTGAAAATCTGAATTTGTATGTGGAAGGTGGAGGGGTTATACTGTACAAGTTTCTTTAAAAACAACATCCTGGATTTAGCTAAACAAATAGGTAAGAGACATCCGTTGGATAAAAGGTCGGCTTCCTACCTGAATATACCAGGTTTTTCCATCAATGGATTTTTTCTTCCCTGATGGCACAGGTGTATTACAAGATGACAATGCCAGGATTCACCAGGCTCAAATTGTGAAAGAGTGGTTCAGGGAGCATGAGACACCATTTTCACACATGGATTGGCCACCACAGAGTCCAGATCTTAACCCCATTGGGAATCTTTGGAATGTGCTGGAGAAAACTTTACGCCTCTCCTTTGACTCTCCCATCATCACTACAAGATCTTGGTGAAAAATGAATGCAACTCTGGACGAAATTAAATGTTGTGACATTGTATAAGCTTACCGAAACGATGCCACAGCAACTGTGTGCCGTAATCAAAGCTATAGGCTGTCCAATTAAATATTATAGTGTATTTTTTTCCTTTCAGTGGAACTGCTACTTGATCACCCTGGTAGGCATCTCCCTGGGTTGATATATCTGTGCATTTTAAGAACATTCAGTAACAGAAAGCCAAATCCCCACCATAACATACCATTATTTGCATACAGGACTAGCCAAGGAATGGAAGACGTAGGGTATACCTTGGGGTATGAAGCAGCAAAATGCTGTTCATAAACACCTAACAAACGTACTCCGATGGTGTCTTTAACACTGTTGGCAGATCTATCTACAGTTAGTGCGTAATTAATTATGTTTCATCATGTAAAACTCTGGTGTAGAAATGTTTGTGGTGATTTGTGCAAGAGATGTGTAGAGTATCTGTAGAGTACAATCTGTCTGTACACATACTCTACACGTGTCCTAGCCACACCTCCATATTAAACAAACATTTGTACATGCAAGTTACATACTAGTTACAGGGTACATATATCTTACATTTTCTCAGTGAATTTTTGGAGACCAGTGCAACAGGCAGATTTACCGTTTACTTTAGTGCTCTTGTCCAACAATGACATCTCCATATTGTCCCTCGGTACCCCTTGACCACCACATTTAGACTGGGTTCACACTGTTATGCTGCGGCTGGTAACATGCATTTACCGCAATGCGCAAAAACATGAGTTACTTGTGTTGGTGATCTACGGTGCCATTCATTCTTAATGGCATCCCAGTGCAAATTGGCAACACACCTGCATTGCAGCGCACACCAAGGCACAGTAATACACTACTGTTCATTGTTGTGAACTGCATTATAAAAAATAGTGCACATCTTCTGGTTGTTAGGCAGCTCATTCCAATGAATAAAGGGCCTTGTCGCAACCCACAGGATATAGCATGTTAACGCGCATGTGCTAATGCATCGTAACAACATAAACCCAGCCAAAATGTCTTTCTTTAGCCATTGGGAGGGCACTGATCATGTCATTTCTGTGCATGCATGCTAGTTACATTATCCTAGCTTGCGGCATTTTACTGATGCGTGAAGTATACGTGGCATTGCACCATGGGTAGCATGAACTCACACACAAAAAAATCTTAGAAAGGGAAAGTGTTTGTTTTTTTGGGCAGAGGAGACATTCTAATTCTCTTTTTTTTAAACTTTAGTTCCACTTTAAAATGAACCTGGTTTGACCTGAAATATTAAAGAGGTGGTAAAAGTGCTGAAGTGCTGTCTAGAAGTAATAGGCTTCAAACTGAACCTTCATCCTTGTGCAGCCCCTTGGATCATTCCCGATTATGCACCAGGCTTCAAACTGAACCTTCATCCTTGTGCAGCCCCTTGGATCATTCCCAATTATGCACCAGGCTTCAATCTGAACCTTCATCCTTGTGCAGCCCCTTGGATCATTCCAGAATATGTGTCACAGTTCAGCTGCAGACTTGCAGCTGAGCTGTTACTTGTAGTTCTACATGTAAATACATATCTCTTACCCCTGGTTCTGCAGGCACGCAGGGCTGTGCTGGTGTTTGTAGTCCTCCAGACATGAACCTGACTCACTCTTGCACCTGTCTGCAAGCTTTAGTCGTCGGCCGACCTCTCCTGCTGTTTCTTATGCAGCTTCTCGGCCAATCAGTGCAGTCTGCTTGTCCTGTTGATCCTCCCTCTTCCTGTCTCTATTTAAACTCAGGGCAGCCCTTGTCCAAGCTAGTTGCTGAGTCCCACCATTTGTTCTTTACCCTGAATTCCTGGAAGTTTTCCCGTGTACCGAACCTTTGGCTTGTCCTTGGAAATCCCTGTGTACTGGCTGCCCTGTGCTTCGCTTTTGTCCTTGGAAATCCCTGACTACAGTCTATCCTGTGCTTCACTTCGTCCCTGGAAGTCTTTAGCCTGTCCCTAACCTTTGATTCGTACCCTGTACCTGTTAGGTGAGTTGGGTGGACCTAGGGGATTGTGACCTGGGGTCAGCACGCAGCCAAGCCCATCTCCACCATCAGGAGCTCTGGCGAATACCGGCTGGTTCTTAGATTCCACATCCTTCAGGACCCCATGCCACCTACTCAGCATCCCATGCCACCTAATCAGCATTGCAGCACCCGGCCTTATATTTGAACTTCGAGCTCAAGCTGACTTCCACTGCCTCATTCACATACCTGCTCTATTCCCTGATTGTACTCCAGCTGTGGGAGTTGTCAGCCTACACTGCTTGCACCCTTTTCTCTAGGTGTCCCTGCCAGTGTAGTGGAAAGGGTCCTCATACCTGACTCCAGTTTATACCCGTGAGTCCCAATCCATGACAATATGCACCAGGAATCTAGACAGCAGGGTTGAGGTTCTGCTTCGCCGCTACTATGGGTTTGTGGCGAATACCCATTACTCAAGAAGTTCAGGAATCGAAAACTTTTGGCTGAAAACTTTGCAGATTTGCTGCTAGTATTTGGGAACAATATATAATGTAGTGCAAAGCCTTTGTCACAAGAGCCAAAAAAGTTGAGGGATGGATAACCCATCCCCATTTCTATAAGTGGGTGGGCTCAAAGCAGCCATGTTTTCAGTGTATGCTGGAACTGTTAGGGAGAGCTGACAATTCAATATAGGGATTTATCTTTTTTTTTTATATTCTCCTTGTTTTGGCAGAGGTACACGTCCACTTGGCATGTCCCATTTGTTTAACAATAGCTTACTTATTATTCCTACAAATTGGCAAAATTGAATAACAATCCCATCCCTCACCACAGAGACCTCAGTTGGGTTTACCACAAATTTTGTGAACTTCAAGAAAGATTCACTAAAATTGCTCATGAAACAAACTCAGGCAGATTTGCTTAGACATGAGCCTAGAGCCCAAGAGGAGGCAGCTACATAATTTACACTCCTTCTGCAGACCAGGTGAATAAATGTTCTGATCAAAGCTGTGCACCTTCCGGCCAATATTCAAGGGATGATGGAATTGAAGGTGGTTGGTGTTCAATGAATGAGGCCATGCCAGTACAGACAGTGCAAATGGGGGGCTTTTCTGTAGCTCTTGCAATCCTTATCAATGTCAATCAAAGGGACTGGGGGGAAGAGGGTCAAGGCTGCTACTATGCCTAAGGCCCCTTAGATCCTTACAGAGACCCTCTCACAAAATAAAAAGCATATCTAAACCCCAAATTTGATATTAGGTTCTTTTATTTACTGTATATTGACCTGTTGATCCTACCCATAACACACATCCAGTCTTACAGTGCCAAAGCTCATTATCAGCACGGTATCTATGGAGGACTATTGTTGTCACCCCAAGCTGCACTCCTGATTTGGACTACCATTACCTTTCCCACTCTTCATCTCTATTACATAGGAAGGCACAGTTTCGTAGATAGCTCTGAAGGCTGGTTGCTTTGTTTGATATAATGGTTCAGTGAAATTCTGGCAGTAGAACACTTCTAAGAACTGGTACACTACAATACTTTAAACTTTTGTTTTTGGGTTTGGATGTGCTTTAAATCTAAAAAAAAAAAACTTTTTACCTGTAAATACTCTCCTTCCTCACTGCCTGGGCTGCCAAATGCAGCTCTGTTGATGAGCAAACCGAGGCTGAAGTCTTCTTTAGAAATAAGAGATAAAGGTATAGCAAAATTTAATGGGTTCTGCCTTCTTAAGTCCCCGGTCTCCCTAGTGTTGTTTGGCAATGAACAGTAACAGAAGACAAGCGATGAGTAGTCCTGTAAGAGAAGTCTTAATTCTCAGTTTCAATGGGACATACGTTCACTTGGCAATGCCTCCTTGTTTACACACTAAGCGCCCCATGAAAGGAGAGATGGGTGGTGAGTGTTTATCTGGAGCTGTGCCATCTTGGACTACATCAGCTTTCTCATTCAGTACATGACTATAAGCTCCCCATCCCTTTTCATTCCAACTGTAGTCACGGATACATGTGAATATTGTCCTTGGGCTTAAAGGGAAAGTATAAAGGATCACCAAGTACTGATTTTTGAGATTATTTTAAACAGAAGGCCAACAGCAGAAAAATAGACAGAGTGGATTTACCTCTTAGCATATATTGGCACTGTGCATCCAGCCACGTTACAAGATGTGTGTCAAGACTTTCTCACGACATTTTTTTATTACACCAACAATATTAAATTGGATAGAAGGGGAAATCCTCCGCACACCTTGTAGCAATCCAGGCCTATGTAGACAATGGTGCTTGTTGTGATGAACACAGATGGCGCCGTGCAGACACAATGTAGGAAGAGGAATCACCAGCACTCAGTAGAATAATCCATGTCCATTTATTGGACATAGACGTCACACAATCACAAGAGCCAACGTTTCGAGACCACGCAGTGTCTCTTCATCAGGGCATAAAGAGTGACTAAAGAGTGAGTGAGTCACTCTTTATGCCCTGTTGAAGAGACCCTGCGTGGTCTTGAAACGTTGGCTCTTGTGATTGTGTGACGTCTATGTCCAATAAATGGACATGGATTATTCTACTGAGGGCTGGTGATTCCTCTTCCTACCAACAATATTAAGACATCCATCCGTTTTACTTGTTTTATAAAACTAAGGTCATCCAGAATGAGGACTATATGGGTCCTGGTGGACTCTGGTGGCTAGATTTTGTTTATTTGCACAAATGTCACCCCTTTTTGACCTGCACACAGTGTGAAACTCATGAAAACATTATGGGAGGAAAGTGTGTTAAGATAACAGTGTTGCTAAATGAGTTTTACAATTTCCTTTTCTATGGGAGTAGGCATGTCTTACAGGAGAGATTGTGTCTGCTAGCGAAAGGAGTGAAGATAAGAAAATACTACTACAGAGTTCAAATATACAATTTCTATGCAATCTAATAATTTTATTTTGTGTCAGAATGTTGCGTAGAAAAACAAAATAATTGGTATTTGTAAGCCAACAACAGTCGTTGTGTGCAGGTTTATTAATTTTTTTAATTTTGATCAAAAGTGTGCATGGTAGGTTGACCATCTGATTGACTGAACCATGGAAGCCTGCTGCACAATGAAAACACTTTGGTGTGGACTGACCAAGGCTTAGGGAAAGCCACATCGGGCATAGTGGAATGATCGGGCTAAATATTGGTATGCAAAAAATGGTTCACATTTGAGCTTGTGTTGAAATCTTCATTTGCACTATAAATGTAATAAGTGTGTGTACCACTAATTCAGATCTTTATCTTTTAAAGGAGAACTATGAGGGGAGTGATTTTCACTCATCCTCATAGTTCGAACCGACGTGTGACAATGAGACTGTCACAGGTCGGCTCAATAGATCGGGAAGTGAGTGAACGCATACCATCGCTCGCTCACTTCTCGATCATCCCCCTGCAGAGAGCTGTGACTGTCACTCACGGCTCCCTGCAGGGATTCCCCCCTCCTCACTCCGATCCTCCAGCACTGACTGGAGGAACAGGAGGGGGTGGGTACAGCTGGCTCTGCCTTTAGATAGGCAGAGCCAGCTGTCACTCACGCAGCTGGGTGGATCTCGACAGTAATGTCGGGATCAGTCCCAACTGCGGCGCTCTCAGTGTGCTCGCAATTTACCGAGCTTTGGGTCACAGGAGGACGCTAGTATATGTCCTCCCGTGACCCTTAGGAGAACTATGGGGCAAAACTCCCCTTTAAGTTACAAATATGATGCTGCACCAGGCTACAAAGAAGAACTTCAGGATTCTTTCAAATTACCCATTGCAGTGGGGCTAACTCCATACTGCAAGGGTTAAGTGCTTGTTTTGGTCTAGGGAGAAAAATAGATATGCTCACCCAATCCTTGATCCCTCCTGGCTGTTGGACCGGTCCCTGCAGCCTCTTCTCCCCTGGGCTACAGCGGTCTAAGGATCCGTAATGCTGGTCCATTAGACGTGAGGACACCGAGGCCCATACCACAGCCAGAGCGGAGGGGAAGAGAGGTGAACGGTCACTGCCACAGGACTACGGATCAGGTGAGTATATCTTCTTTATTTTCATTCCTACACCAAAACATGCATTTAATCCTCTCAGAGGTAGAGCCACTGCAAGGGTTAAATTTAATACATATTTTTTTTTAACATGTGGGCTATTGTAAACATAAACTAGTCATTACAGTTCGTTTTCTTCAACAACCAGCTACAGTCTGAATAGAAAAGCCTGTCCAATGTCAGCATGCTGCCGTACGTACATAAATGGTACTTTATCCCAAGAAAAAATAATGGGGAGCAAGAGCTTTGCTGATTGCATAGCTATAGGTCTGACTTAGTAGGGTAGTTATTGGACCTCTACAGGGAGGCCACTGCTTCCTCATAGAGAGCAGGGGTCCCACTCTGCATCTGCTGTGAGGTGACAGGCACTTCTACTCAGGCTGTGGCTGCTTTAGGGAGTAAAATGTATTTTAAGACAATGAGTGCCTTTTGTTTTGATGCACCTGGAATGTATTTTGCTGTTTTAAATGGAGGGTACAATTGAGCTTTAAACGTAACCTTTTTCCCCAGATTCGGACTGGTGAGGGGTTAGAACCCCCTTGGGTTTTTATAACGCTCTGTGTGCACATTAGGGAGATTCATTCTCTGTTATTGTCCTGGTGACCATGGTAACTGGAACTTAAAGTGAGGGAAAATCCAAAATTGTAAGTTGCCACTACAACAGGAATAGAAGGAAAACCTTCCACTGGTTAACACTTATGTAACAGGAGATTTTCCTCACTTTAGGGGGGATTTCCTCTCATTTCCTGATGTGTCTACATAATAGAAAATGAAGAGAAATCTCCCAAACTGGACACAGAAATGCTAGAGACAAACATAAATCTACACTTAGACAAACATGTAAAAGACAATCAAAAGGAAACCCACCCCCCCCCAAAAAAAAGGGGGGCATACTTGATGGACCACTTGATCTTTTTCTGCCATCACTCTACTATGTTTCCATGACATGGGTTTTAACCACTCCGTACTCTATCCAATGTTTTAAAAATGTTGGCCATAGATATACTTTAAGAAGTGTTCCAAACCTCCATGAGAGAGTTCAAGAGGGAGAAGGAGCTTCAAAAGCATAAAGGACTCAGAATCTGTCAACTGACTGAAGACCAGGGCACCAAAAATTCTATACAAAACCAGCTACTCCAGCACAGTGGTGTAACTATAGCCATAGCAGGCCAGACGGCTTCTATGGGGCCTGGGGGAGGAAGGGGGGCATTAGGTTGTTGAGGCAAATTAAACATAGAACATGTGAAGATATTACAGTACTGTATCATTAAAGGTTGGAGTGGTTGCAGTTCATGATAATATAATCCCCTGTATAGTCTACAGTGTAGATACAACTTCAGATGCACAAGACTAGACTTTGGGATCTTGGCATCGTTACTCACAGCTCAGAAAGAGCTTGTCAGGGGGGCCTCGTCACACTTTGCTATGGGGCCCCATAAATCCTGTATATTATTATACAGGATTTATATAGCACCAACAGTTTGTGCAACGCTTTACAATATAAGGAAGACATTACAATCACAATACAAATCAAGACAAGATGGTGAGGGCCCTGCCCATGAGGGCTTACAATCTAACAGGATTTAGATTAAGGGCAGCAAGGATTTAGTCTATAATAAGCAGACGTATAGGGTACTGGAATAGTTAGTCTTTAGAGGGTAGGAACTGAACAGGCCCCATAGATGAACCAGAGGAGTCTGGGAACCCATCACAGCAGCCAAGCTGTTGCCGAAGTGGCCTAAAAAATGCTGCGTATTGTCTTCCACGAAGGAGGCAAGCTGAGCCCTCTCTCTGCCCTTGCTCACAATGTGACCGAGGAAACCTTCGGAAGAATAACTGTCGATGATGTAAACCTTAAGAGCCACAGAACATCTTTTGTCAGCAGGTCTCCTTGGCAATCAGACAGTGGAGAGGCAGCCTGGAATCCGCCGTTCTAAAGGACCCCGGGAGTGTAGGTGGACGGCATACTAATCGCAACCTTACCAAGCCAACAATGATTTTCATTAACATTTGGAGGTCTTCGGGGGGATCTTTGTGTAAAGGAATGAAGAAAAGTGAGCAAAGATTTATCAAGGCGAAGTTGCAAGGCCACCAAACATTTTATAGCATAGTGGTTAAGCGGCCCGGGTTATTTAAGACATTTTTAATCAAGAGTTTAAACTCGGGTCTGCGCATTCCTTTCCCCGTGATATAAAAATGCAGACTGGGGAGAATTTTGGTTTCATAGTTAGACCATTAAAGGCGGTAATAGGAGAGCGGCCAGCTGTAGAAATGTAAGGGCAAAATGAAAATGAGCAAAAGCAAATCGAATGTGTATCCTGAGTCAGATTAAATGTAAAATGTCTACGTTTGACTGGATTATATCTTTGGAAGTGGAAAGAAAGCGCTGGACTCACATAGTTATTCTCATGGTGCTCCTCATGTGATAGTGGGTAAAGGAGAACTATGAGATGAGTGATATTCACTCAACCTCATAGTTCGAGCCGACGTGGGACAATGAAACGGTCACACGTCGGCTCAATTGATCAAGAAATGAGCGAACACATACCGTCGCTCGCTCACTTCTTTATCATGTCCCTGCAGAGAGCCGTGACTGTCAGATTTCCTTTTTGCTTTTTGATGCATTGTGCTATGTTTCATGCGTCAATAAACAGACACCATTGATTCATTACTTGGAGTGCCGGTGTCTATGTTATCCTGTCAGATTTCCTGTTACCTGCTTTGACCTGGATTGTTTGGACTTCTCTCTATCGATTCCTGCCTACCCCTCACCTTGGCCTGTTGCCTGGACTTTGCCTTCTGCCTCCTGATTTTGTACTTTGCTGCCCAGCTGGTTCTGACCTTTGTTCCCACGCTGCACCTCTGGCTTGCTGACTACACGCTACTAGGACGTCTCCTGCACGGTGTCTGTTCCCATCAGTGGCACTCGTGCTCCTGGCTGTCCTCCCGATCCCTGTTTTCACCTCCCAGCGGTGGTAGGACACGAGTCGCAAGGGAACCCTACTCATTTTCCGGTCTCTCACCAAGTACGTGATAAAAATAGTCCAGATACAACTTTATTCCATTAGGGTCAAGGGACATTCAAGTAGAATAGCCAACATGTTGTGGAGGTCCAAAAACACAGCTACTTCATCAGGGCCTAATGAGAGAGGTTACTAGATGGTTTTTAGATGTGGTGGCTGCATTGCTTTCCCGCCATGGTAAATACATTTTCCAGGTCATTTCCAACATACCGTATATTGGGATCTGTTTCCTTTACTGCAGTGAAACCACAGTAGGCTTGAATCATGTGCATATTTAAACCCAAGAACAAAAAATATAATATATTGCAGCTTACCTGAGACCTGGTGACTGCATTAGTTTTCTTTTTTTTAAAGTTTTTTACCTTTATTTTTACTTGGTGATCCTGCCAGTAACACACTTCCTGTCTTACAGCGACAACACTCAATTACTGTACAGTGTCTATGGAGGAGCAATGTTGTCACTAGGATAGGAACTTTATCCATATCTTTAAAATAACAACAAACACACCTTTAGAAATGTTTAGTAATGACAATCTACAGACACATACTTCTAGATAATTGCCGGTTTTCTAATCTTTGCATATCTTTACTTCCTGGAACTCTGGCACACGTGACTAGGACATGTGAATATGTACATCATCTCAGGGGAGGAAAATGCCTTTCCCTGAGATCTCACGAGATTATAGATGAGATTTCCCAGCAAAGCTCTGCTGATGGAACCTCCCCAGGATACAACGCTTGGGTACGATTACATCATTTATGCCAGGAGGACCAGGAAGTGGCAAAAAAGAAATTGTAAGTAAATATAAAATATGTTTGTTTAGCTAATGGATGTGAAATTATGTCATATCAGCAAGCAGGGCTGTATGCTGATGTGATTTTTAGTCAAAGGGGGTAAAGGTCCACCTTAAGGACTTGAGATAAGACTGCAGATTGCACAGGAAAGCACTAGATTTCGCGCTGGATCAGCAAGTGAAAAACAGATGAAACAAAACATTTGAATGTTTAGTAAATGGACCAGCACGGAGCAAAGAAGGATTATTATTATTAGAATTTTAGAAGGGTCAAAACTTTTTTTAAACTTTTGAATAGCGTAAGGGAGGGTTATAATCCCTATCAGATTTTTTTTTTCCATCTGTGTACCAATGGGGAGATTTCCCTTCACTTCCTGTCTGATATCCACAACAGGAGTAAGACAAAATTTCTCCAAAAAGAGGGAAGTTCCAGGTGGTCAGCAGGGTCACCAGGCCTAGTGTCCCCATTGGAAGATTCCTTTTCTGATGTCAACCCCAAATTTGGGCTTTTCTTTCACTTTGAGTGATAACAGTCACCAGGACAAGTACAGAGGGTGAATCTCCCTAACAGGGACACAGACAGAATAAAAACCTGACAGGTGTTCTATTCCCTCTCCACTCCATCCAAAACCTTTTGGCTTTAGTTGCACTTTAACCCTTTGTTAGGTCCTGCTCATCTGCCACCACAGTACAGATAGGAACAATGAGAACTACGCAGGGGTTTTCTTGTCTTGGAGTTTCCAGAAAAGAACATCTAAAAAAGCTAAGCAACAATTTTTCATTTACATTTTTTTTTAAAGAATTAATTAATTTATCATGTAAAAGTTATGCGAAATGGAAACAAAGATAATATCAGTGTTATCCCAATTTGCCTGCAAAAGTGGAAATACACTTTAAAAACCACGAAAAACCAGATTAACAAGGACAAAACCACTGGGGATTTTGTAAGAACTTTTTGACATTTTCCATTTTACGTGATAGATACCGACTGGAAATGCAGAACTGATCTCGATCCAACGGGGCATAAATAATATTTGGCTCCACGGCCGATGTTTTGAATATTCCGAAAGGGCGTTAAAAGCGAAGACAACATTGTTACTCCATCATTCCATAAAGTGAAGTCATCATTAAGTATACATAAGATGAGTATAAAAGTGAGGCAATGTGAAAGCGGAAGTCCGGGAATTAAAAAAATGAACCCTTGCAGTGGGGCTACCCAGAATGCCAGTTACTGGGGTTGGGAACGACTATAACTCTGCAAACGGCTTATAACCAGTGCTGGATTTACTCTCTCTGCTGCCCCAAGGCCAGAAGGCCAGGTTCTTCAATGCGCCCCCCTACCCGCCAAGCCTTTTTTCTAAAGCAATACAGACTAATGATTTCAGGACAGTGGTGGAGTGCCAGAGCCAGGTCCCAGCTGCAATTGCAGCAACCCTGGTAGTTCTCATGAAAATGGCAAGTATCTGCACTGGTACTCGAAAAGTATCTGTGCATCCCTAATTTCTTTCTTTTTTTCAATAATCTTTAATTTAAAAAAAAAATCTTTATTTTTTCAAATTGATCATTTATTTACATTTGTAAACATTTTCTTTCTACTTTTTTTTTCTCAACTTTTTTCACTGTTTTTCTATTCTGCTCAGTACCACGGAGGAACGGAGCAGAATAGCCGAGCTGAATGCTGCTCAGCGGCATTCGGCTATTAACTCACTGCCGTTTGGCCCCTATGAGAATAGGCTGAACGGCAGCGAGTAGCCTGCCGGAGTTTAGGCTCAGCTGATACAGATGTTGGATCGGCTGAGTGGAACTCCTTCTTCACTTCGGCCAAGCCGAACAAGCTGAGCATCTTTGGCTAAACCGAAGCCAGCCAAAGCAAGCTGATCTTCGGCTGATTTCAGCCGATGTACGGCTGAAATCAGCTGTACAAGGCTGAAGTGAATAGCCGAAGAGCGTTCGGCTCATTTCACTTCGGGTGGGTTATTCACTTGGCTGCCTTCGGCAGCTTTGTGAATGACCCTTTAAAACTTTTAAACATCAAGAAACGACATCTATTGTAAGTGATTTCATCAGCATTTCATATTGCTTAAAACCATTTGATTTTAATATCACTTTTTTATTGACAGAAATTTTTTTTAAATCCACCCTTGTAGCAAGGCTAACCCGGCACTGCAAGAGTTAATTTATTAAACTTCCTGCCGTTCCGCTTTGAATTCTGTATATTGTCCCACGCTTTTCTTTTTATTTGTCCAAATGCATCCAAAGGAAATAAACCCTAAATATTAGCGCTATGCAATGTCATAAATTGAAATAATTACAATCTTATGTTTTGAGGTAAGACAAATCGGTTGTATGGAGGACATTTTTGGCACGTTAGGACTTTTGGACTTCAATCTCCGAAAACGATGCCAAAACGAGGTGCAGCCTATGCTGTGTAATAGATCCCATCTGAATGTGTTGTTCAGTTCGATCGCATTAAACCCCAGAAAAAAAAACCATCCATTGTGCAGCGGTACCGTCTTTTATTACTCTGAGGGGATCCGGAGCTATAAGACATTGCACATACGTTTCTGATGTGTGATTCCCTCTTTTATTTGAAGTTTATAAGACGGGGGATCAGAAAAATCTGATGAAAACATTTTTGCCTGTACAGATCATGGTTTTGGCAAGGAAAAGGCAGTAAATATCAATTTTCTTTTATTATAAGTGCAAGCTGTAATTAAGGCAGCGTACTCCATTGCTGCGCGGTTAATGCTAATGTTGTAGCTGCAAAACAAGAAGGTTCGCAGATTTTTTTGTAGTTTTGATCAGGTTGTTGGTTCTCGACTTTACATAGTTACATAGTATTTGAGGTTGAATAAAGACATTAGTCCATCAAGTCCAACCTATTAGGATCTCATTCTAGGAGTACCTGTACCCTGTATAATTAAAGCAGAACTCCGGGCAAATCAAATCTAAACCCTTGCAGAGGGGCTACCCCCGCACTGCAAGGGTTAAAGGAGAACTATGGGGTTAAAACTAAAATAACAAAGTTATACTCACCCAAACCATGATCCAGGCTTGCTCTTAGTTAGGGTTGGGTTTGATGTTCGAGCCGAATGTGAGTTTGACTCGAATATCGGTAGTTTGTGTGTTCGGCCAACACCCGAACTGTCAGGGTGTTCGGCGGGCTCTTTGCCCACCAAACACCCCGCATAAGTCACTGTGCCTTGTGAGTCCTGATTGTCTAAAGCCTTGCACCTGACCACGGGTCAGGTGCAAGACTTTGCCCAATCAGGGCACAGAGAACTGTGAGAGCCATGATTGGGCAAAATCATGATGTCTCTGCCCAATCATGGCTCACCTGTTATAACTGTAAACAGTTGGGCATATGTTACCGGCATCTGTCAAAATGGCATTCTGCGGCGGGTGTTCGTCGCGTGTCAACAGGACGGTGGTCGTTCGGCCAGGCCCATGATTACTAGACCTAGAGGCTCTGGTATTGTTTGGGGGGGGGGGACCGCACACTTTAAAAATAAATAAATGAATGTCATTTTCTTTTTCTTTAGAAATGTCATTTTTGCTGCAGCAGGTTCTATACATCGTACAGATGCGCCACTTTACAGGCAGGTTAACGGGACCCCCCAGGCACGATATTTAAAGGAATTTTTCATTTTTATTGTTACCCTTTAAGCAATATTAAAATCACTGCTCCTTTAAAAACGGTAAAAAGTGTTTTAAAAGTGTTTTTTTCATTGATTTATGTCCCCCAGGGCAGTACCCGAATCCCCATTTTTATGGCCAATAAATTGCATATAAGGCTTCAAAATGGGGACATTTGATTTTCAATGTTCTACCCCCTTAGACTTGCATTGAGTTCGATTTCGAATTCAAACTTTTCCCATGTTCGAAAGTTTGAATTCGAACCAAACGCGGGGGTGTTCGGCCCATCACTACTCTTAGTCCGCTTTACCCTTCTTCCCCTCCGCTCTATCAGTCAAAGGTCCTGCGAGTCCTATCAAGTTATATACAGTGTATAGGATGCCGAGGAAACATTCTGTCGCTGGTGTGGAGGAGGAGTCAGGATGCAGAGAGCATTGCAAGAGATCGTGGTTTGTATAACTTTGTTATTTTAGCTCCCTAGACAAAACAAGCACCACTGCAAGGGTTAAGGCTGCATTCACACATAGCGTTTGCGGTTCCCGCGCTGTTTTCCGTGCAGAAGACCGTGCAAGACGAAAACGCTAATATTTTTAAATTCGCACGGATGCCGCTCGTTTGTGGCTGTTAAATAGAAGCAAACGTGTGGAATCCGCCGAATTATCGCGCTTTCACTACTATTTCGGGGGCAATGGTGTGAATGATGCACATTGAAGTGCATTGAGCTCCCTGTTTAGAGCGGCTCCGCGTGTATCCGTACAGCCGAATACGCGCGGACAGCCGCTCAGGTGTGAATGGAGCCTGAGATTTGATTTTGCATGGAGTTCTGTTTTAAATCAGAAGAAATGGCATTTTATGTAATCAAAAAGGTCAAATGTGTTTTCACTTTGCAGTTTTTATTCTTACAGAAGAACCCTAGGCAAAGAAAATTCTTACCCTTGCATGAGGCTACCCCCACACACACACACTGCAAGACTTGGGTCCTCGTTTTTTCTAGGGGGCTCAAATGAAGCTGTTTTACTTACCTGGTCCTTGGCCATGCTGGCCCCAGGCTGCTGGACTGGTCCCCTCAGCCTCTTTTCCCCTGGGCTCTGGTGGTCTAAGGATTGTGTCTTATGCAAGCCCATTGACCTGCATTCGACGTGAGAATGCCAAAGGACATTCCTCCTGGGGGAGCGCTGGGGGGTGCTGTGGGACCGAGAATCAGGTAAGTAC